>NC_088401.1:69857401-70157401 GCF_034236695.1 Oncorhynchus nerka
ATTTCAATTATTTTCAATCACCATATTTGTCACTTTGGTCCTACATAGGCCTATGTTCACCTGCAATTTAATTGATGAATGAATTGTCTGTATTTTATTGCACCGATAAAAGACAGCTACTACGACACACGATGTTTAAATGGAAATGCACCGTAGCTGGCTGGCAATTGTCGAATATTTTTCTATACGACTTTTCTAAATGTCGTCAAAACAAAATCACTGGACAAGTTCATTGAAACTTAGCAAACGACTTTCCTTTTCCGAGTATATAGGCTACTCAGTCCTTTACTTTTTTTTGTACCAGATTGTCGAGATGTGTTCCCCTCATCTTGTTCCCCATACAGGAAATATCATGTGTTATGTAATTTATTACATAATTGCAAAATAACAATTATGGTGGCTTAGTCTTCGCTAAAGCAGTGCCATTATCAGACCTATATGAATATTAGGTTAATGTATGTAATGCATCATTATGTTTTCATTATTATTGTTATTATTTACTTCAGTAGGCCTATATGGATTGTCAATCATGGTTCAGCCCATATACAAAAGAGCATAAGAGCCTATAGTGACAATTTTGAAGGTATTTCGTACACTTTGTATTTTGGTGATCAATAAGGCAAAATATCACTCTTGGATTGAAAAATCCTTTAAATAAGAACAAACTCTCAGCCTATTAACACCTTTTGATTATTTGCTGACTATTTATGATGCTCTAGTTTGATTTAACGACAGCGTTTGACTGTCAGAAGTAGGACGCTTTGGCTGTAACACATGTCAAAGCGTCATGTATTCAAACAAACCCAGCATAGTGTTTGAACATCATCTTTCATTATGACATGGTCGTTGCCGACTAGAAAGCAAGTTTGAATGAGTCTTTTTGAAGTGCAAATGCGTTACAGCTATGCTGGAGTGGCAAGGACACATCCCAACATGCACCAGCTGCAGCACAGCCTTCCCAATAGGCTACATTTACAGAGACCTCATTACTTGCTTCAGGTAGAAGTGTCTGAGTATTTATTCCTGTCAACAGTGTTGGGGAGTAACTGGTTTAACGTATGTATAATTTGTTTGCAAAAACCCTGAAACTGTAATAAAGTACTTTACCAGCAAAAGGAATGTAATCAGGTGATGTAAAAATAGATGATTCATTATTGGATTACTTTAATAACCCAGTGCATCAAACTTGATTTGTCTGTGTTTAATGTACACCGCAGTTTAAAAGTTTGGGGTCACTTAGAAATGTCCTTGTTTTTGAAAGACAATAACGTTTTTTGTCCATTAAAATAACATCAAATTGATCTGAAATACAGTGTAGACATTGTTAATGTTGTAAATGACTATTGTAGCTGGAAACAACAGATTTGTTATGGAATATCTACATAGGCATACAGGGGCCCATTATCAGCAACCATCACTCCTGTTTCCAATGGAACGTTGTGTTAGCTAATCCAAGTTTATCATTTTTAAAGGCTAATTGATCATTAGAAAACATAATTGCAAAAAGGGTTATCACACCTGAAAACTGTTATTCTGCTTAAAGAAGCAATAATACTGGCCTTCTTTAGACTGGTTGAGTATCTGGAGCATCAGCATTTGTGGGTTTGATTACAGGCTCAAAATAGCCAGAAACAAAACTTTCTTCTGGAACTCGTCAGTCTACTCTTGTTCTGAGAAATGAAGGCTGCCAAGAAACTGAAGATCTCGTACAACCCTGTGTACTACTCCCTTCATAGAATAGCGCAAACTGGCTCTAACCAGAATAGAAAGAAGAGTGGGAGGCCCCGGTGCACAATTGAGCAAGAGGACAAGGACATTAGTGTGTCTAGTTTGAGAACCAGATGCCTCACAAGTCCTCAACTGGCAGCATCATTAAATAGTACCCACAAAACACCAGTCTCAACAGTGAAGAGGCGACTCCGGAATGCTGGCCTTCTAGGCAGAGTTGCAAAGAAAAAGCCATATCTCAGACTGGCAAATAAAAATAAAAGATTAAGATGGGCAAAAGAACACACACTGGACAGAGGAACTCTGCCTAGAAGGCCAGCATCCCGGAGTCGCCTCTTCACTGTTGACGTTGAGACTGGTGTTTTGTGGGTACTATTTAATGATTCTGCCAGTTGAGGACTTGTGAGGCATCTGGTTCTCAAACTAGACACACTAATGTCCTTGTCCTCTTGCTCAATTGTGCACCGGGGCCTCCCACTCTTCTTTCTATTCTGGTTAGAGCCAGTTTAGAAAGAAGAGTGAAATGCCCCGGTGGACAACAGGAACAGGCTTCCATAGATTAGACATCCATGTTCCAATGAACAAGGTTTGGTGCAAACCGTGCCTGTAGACTAGCTTTGGTTGTAGCCATAGGAGTGGCAAGGAGGAACCTTTGAGTAGGCTTTACAGAAAACAGCTCCAGGGTGTAATTTTTACAGTACATTGATAAGATTCTCTTTCTTGGGGACATTTCAGTTTGACCCTTTTTTTCACCATTCACTTTCGTGAAATTTTCACAAGTGTGGTACATTTTCACAACTCTAAGCACAAGTCTAAACAGATCATCAAAATGGCACGTTTCAAAACTCTTAAGCACATTTTCAATTGACTGAGTACAACAAACAAATTCACAAATTCACTGCACCAAATCACTCTTTCAATTTGCATACGTCTGCTTTTTACAATGCAATATTCACATTACATTTGATATGATTTTCTTGTCATTTGTTAACAGTACATTTCACATAATAAAACTGCTCCAAACTGATAAATATTGAACCAAAATGGAATAGTGCCAATATACATACATAATAAACAATGGCGTCGAGCCAGCTACAGTTTATTTTATTTTTGTATTGTTTTTGTGAAGTACCATGTCAACATTTAGTCACCAATACATAGGATAATTATAGGTTCGATATTTGGTAATAAAAAAAAGTTATAATACAAAAAAACAAGATACAAATGTCAATTGTGCACACAGTCTAGAATCAAACCAGGGTGTGTAGTGACAACTCTAGCACAGAGATGCAGTGCCTTAGACCACCGCGCCACTCAGGAGCCCTATAGAGTGATTCTTTCAACTTTGTCCTATTGAAGCACACTGGCTGATGGAAAATAATGATGTAGTATTTACTGCCACATCCATATAGGATTTGGTTTTACCTTCCAACATATATTGATGTCAAATTGATACATTTATGATTGAAAAAACATCTAGAAATGAAGTGTTTAGTAGTTATCAAACTATATACGTTAAAGCTGCAATACTCACATTTCTTTCTCAATGAATGCAAGTCTAAGAAGCGGTAGATCTGCTCTACGTACGCTATTTTTGTTTTTGCATCCTTTACTTGCATCCTTTACTTTCAGTTTTCTACACCAGCTTCAAACAGCTGAAAATACAATCTATTTGGTCATGGAAAATATATATTTCACATCGGTTTAGATGGTGCAATCATCGTTCAAACAGTTTTAGAAACTTCAGAGTGGTTTCTAATCAATACTAATAATAATATGCAACTGGGACTGAGGAGCAGGCCCGTTTACTCTGGGCACCTTTCATCCAAGCTACTCAATACGGGTACTTATGCCCTAGCTCATAGCATTCAGTAGACCCCACCTACCCACTGGCTTTCCTCAGAAATTCTACAGGGGTGGTTCTCTCCAGACCAGTTTCTGGGTGCCATTGATCTCCGTTGTGGCTGATCTCCGTTGTGGCTGACGGAAACCATTGTTCCAAAGTCCCTTTTATTTCATGTTTAATGTTCTGAGGATGGTTCTTCATAGTGACAGGACAAAGGAATTTGTCTGTGGCCTGAGATTTACCAGGGGCCATAAAACCCCCCACGTCTTCAGACCCCTAGATCTCTCCTCCTCTGTTGGGGTTGAGAGATAATCTGTAGGGTTGTGGTCTCCTGTAACCTGACCTGATCAAGACAGTCATGACAACAGTTTATTGTGTGTATCAAGAATGGTCCACCACCACCCAAAGGATATCCAGAAAACTGTGGGAAGCATTTGAGTCAACATGGGCTAGCATCCATGTGGAACGCTTTCGACACCTTGTAGAGTTATTGCCCCAACAAATCAAAGCGTTTCTGAAGGCAAAAGGGAATGCAACTCCATATTAGGAAGGTGTGCCTAATGGTTTGTACACTTAGTGTGTAGTAGTACGTTTATAATTCTTACTGGTTCAGTGTACCCATTATTTTCTGGGCCGCCATCTCATCATCAACTGTTTTCTCCCAGAGGATGTCAATGTTGCCAGAATGTTGAATGGGTTTGGTTAAAAAATACATTTGAAGTCAGACGTTTATATACATCTTGGCCAAATACATTTAAAATCAGTTTTTCCACAATTCCTGACATTTAACCCTAGTAAAGATTCCCTGTCGTAGGTCAGTTAATGATCTTTAATAATATTTTAAGAATGTGAAATGTCAGAATAGTTGTAGAGAATGATTTATTTCAGCTTTTATTTCTTTCATCACATTCCCAGTGGGTCAGAAGTTTACATGCACTCAATTAGTATTTGGTAGCAATGCCTTTAAATTGTTTAACTTGTTATGGCTGCAATCCCCCTATCGGGATAAGTGTCATCAACAACCGCTAAAATAGCATAGCGCTACGTTCAATAAATATTACTACAAATATTTATATTCATGAAATCACATGTGCAATATAGGAAAACACAGCTTAGCCTTTTGTTAATCCACCTGTCATGTCAGATTTTGAAATTATGCTTTACAGCGAAAGCAATCCAAGCGTTTGTAAGTTTATCGATCGCACGACAAAACATTAAGTACACTTAGCATCAGGAAGCTTGGTCACAAATCAGAAAAGCAATCAAATTAATCGTTTACCTTTGATCTTCGGATGTTTTCACTCACGAGACAAATGTTCATTTTGTTCCATAAAGATTATTTTTATATCCAAAATACCTCCGTTTGTTTGTCGCTTTGTTGAGAAATCCACAGGAAAGAGCGGTCACGACAACGCAGACAAATTCCAAATAGAATGTAGTGGAAGGAGTCATACTTACCCAATACATCGTTTGGTTTCAAGTCATGTGTCTTTGTATTAGCATATGCTACGAGTTCCACTTGAAATGCTACCAAAAATTACTTCTGGTCCCGAACAGTTGTGCATCAAAACTTCAAAATTACATATGTCGACTAAACTGGTCAAACTAAGTGCAGAATCAAGCTTTAGGATGTTTTAAACGTACAAAACGATTCTCAAGTCTACTAGACAATCGTGCTTCTTCTGAGGCAAGCTGGAACAAAGACAGATCTGTTCCCAACGTGCGCTCTTGCCCCATGTATTTTCTCGCGACATCCACTCTTTCGCCTCGCAAAGGGTCAAAGCTCACGGGATTTGCACAATTAAACGCTGTACTGAATGAGGACATCTAGTGGAAGACATAGAAAGTGTCTCCAGATCCATAGCTGGTTGGGAAGGGTGGGGCGATGACGTCAAAGTTGCCCCAACTTTTAGTACTCCAAAAATTAGTTTGGGAGATTGCCTGCCCTGTGAGTTCTGTTATACTTACAGACATAATTCAAACGGTTTTAGAAGCTTTAGAGTTTTCTATCCAATTATTATTATATGCATATATTAGCAATTTTGGACATTTCTTTTCAGTTTACTATGGGCACGCAATTCATCCAAAGGGGGCAGTATTCTGCCTAGCCCTAACTGGTTTTAAAGAACAGTAACAATAACAGTATTACTAACAATAACAACTAACAATCTGTAAATCAATGGTGGTTACATTTTATGTGTTCTCATGCACATGTTGAACAATACGTGGTGGTTGTTACATGTGCCTTGCAAATATATGCACTGCATTTATGGTACATAATGCTCGTTTTGACATCTCTTGGTGCACACAGATTGCACCTCTTCCTTTTGCTTCTGTCTCTTGCGGCCATAGATCTTGCTTCTGGCCCTTGTATATCTCTCACCAATCCAGCAGAGGAAGGTGTTGGCGCCTTTGAATGAGGGCTGCCACCATGGTTTTCCCCAACTCTTCTAGGAATAGTCTCCCCTTGAAGAATTTCCACTGCTTCAAGCCTGGATTCACCTCGATCCACACCACAAACACGTTGTAGACTGATACATCTAGGATATTGAAGAACCCCTCCATTGTCCAACGTACCGGCATCCTCTTACAAGAGTATGTGCCAGTAACCTGCAAAAGTGCAACAATCAGTAAATAAAAAAATGAGTATGTACAAGTGATACTTCATGTCTTGCATAATAACGTGAAAAATTGCATCAAAGCGTTTTAATTTATCACATCTAAAACATATTTACATATTCAAATGAATAGAATTGACTCCATGTTGTTCACAACTTCAATAAGCATTTCACCAAACAACATGTCTTGTTTTTATGGTGCAGAAAAAGCAATCTGGTAGTAGAAAAAAAAGTACATGAGATAAAAAAAAGTTAGACCTTATCAAGGTTAATCCAGGACGGCATTGGGCTTCTTGTCCTCTCTGGTACTCACAGCGGCATCCCTGTGCATAGTTGTCATCAGGAGCACATTCTTATTTTTCTTTGGGCAGTAGGACACAAGTGTGTGTATCTGTGAAGGCAAATGTACAGGAAAAAGATCCCTGTCCTTGGCAGTGAGTAAGGCAGGAAGCAACGCAGGCTTGTTCCTTCTGACCGTCCCGAACTTGGTAATTTATTTTCGGAGCAGCTCCTGACCAAGAGCATTTGAGGTTAAGTGTCACGTGATGTTGTTCCCCTGGAGACGTGCAGTCATTTCCAGGACCACCCGCTTCCCCTGGTTCCTATCGGGAACACAGTCAGCAGATTTCCCGGTGTAAACTTGCATGCTCCAGGCATAACTTGTCCTGGCATCACATGCTGCCCATATCTTTATTCCATATTTAGATGGTTTACTCATGTCCTGTTTGAATGGGCAGCGTCCCCTAAAAGTGACCAGATGCTTTCCACTGTGATGTCTAGACTTGGGTTATAGATGAGTAGCAGGCTCTCCACCCACTTCTGCCAAACCTCTTTGATCACTGCCAGCTTGTCTTGTTGACGGCGGCCTCGTCTTGTACCACGATTGTCGACGAATCACCCGTGACAACGCATGAAATGTCTGGAGTGACATAGTGGCACAAAGAATTACCCGACCAGACTCTGCATCCCATAAACTGGTGGTAGATTTGTTTCTGGATCTGTAAACACCAGCCAAAATCAAGAGACCAATGTATGCTTGCATGTCTGTCCGGTCCACCACCTTATTTATTAAATACCTAAACAATCGCACAGAATTACATATACGCAGGATGGGTCATACATTGATTACTAATTAGGTCATGCAAAACGACGTCTCTAGCGGACGGAACAGATATGACTGCTGGTTACACAAGAAATGGGGTTGGGTGAAATGAAAGCGCGGGAAGACTGAGGAACAAAGGGTTTGGGGCTCTATCAGACCTTGAAGCCATGCTATCGTAAATAACCGACCATTTGAAAAAGAATAATACAAGAAATGTTTACTGTGAGCTGCACTTCAATAGGTTGGTCGTAGATGGAAGGCCGGGTTGCCCAGCAGGGATCTCTTGTCCTCTGAAGAATGTCTGGTGGTAGAGTGGATACATTGTAGTACCGTCGCCGTGTGGTAGAACAAACTTTGTCCGTCCTTTCTAAGCCTGTGTTTACAGCTGCTGCTGCTAACTCAACGGCTAGGAAGTATCACTTCTTTAGTGAATAAGAGTTCAAAGTTCATACCAAGTTGCCATATTATATGCTCATGCTATATTCTGGCTAGTATAGTTAAAAATCATGTCTTCAATGTGTCGATCGTCACCTCCACGTTGAAATTTGCCCCTTTTAACTTCTGGACAGCAGCCCTCACGGCGTCTGGAACACGATGCTAATTTCGTTAGGTTGTTGTCTCAGTTCTGTAGTTGATATCAGCCCTTTTAACATCTGGACAGCCGTCCTCACATCATCGGGAACACAAATGTAACATTTTCGTGAAGGGCTTATGTAGAGTAGGGAGAGAAGGGCGTGTTTCATAGCTCACAACTAATGTCTGATCACATGGGCGGGGCCACTGAGTTGAGGCTAGTTCACTTATGAAAACCAATTCTCTCATTTAGAAGCTAAAATTACATTTCATCTGTTCACAAATAGTTTCATATTTAAACATTTAAATTGCACAACAATTCAATGTTAATCTGATAACTATGTGTAGACTTTCCAAGATACAGTTTGTCGTCCTATTATCAGTAAAAATGTCTCAGATGACAACTGATCTGATATCATATTGTTTAATACCAACGCATATTTTAAAACTGGTTGAATTACCGAAATATGGTTCTGTTCACAACCCTTTTGATGTTACCCGACTATGTTAACCAAGTTTCCAAGAGTCACACTGTAGAGAGGAAAGGGGGAAAGTATTTATGGAGGGTCATAAACTTTACAAACAGGCCAACATCATGACAGAAGTACAAGGGCAAATTGAGTTATTGCACATGTGCACTTCAGAGAGAAGGCGTTCCCTGATGGAAATATGCATGTAGATGCTAAAACATGCCAATAGGATCTCGCTAACTCTTGCTTGGCTCTGTCCACCCCCTTGCTTGTTCTGCACACTATGCTTAGTTTTCTCCCATTGGAAACGACGCTGATGAGATATATTGAGATATCTTACCAGTATCTTTGCTAACGTTCGTGTCACTTGTTAGCTAGCAAATTTCAGCTTCCACAGTCATGTCAAACATTGCACCTGGAATGACACACAAGCTGCATTTTTGTTTATTTGAGCTTTGTTCTATTGGTATTTACTTGGATATGTCCGTAATGATGAGGTCTGACAGCCAGACCGCGAGGCTTATATTTAACCCCCTCTGTTACAAAACAAATGGTAGCCTTCAATATAAAGTTGTTTTTGATCAAATAAAAACCTGTCACTTTTTTGTGTGCTTTTACCTGTTTTTCGTGATATCCAATTGGTAGTTTCAGTCTTGTCCCATCGTTGCAACTCCCCATACAGTCTCGGGAGAGGCAAAAGTGGAGAGCCATGCGTCCTCCGAAACACGACCCTGCCAAGCCGCACTGCTTCTTGACAAACTGCTCGCTTAACCCGGAAGCCAGCCACACCAATGTGTCGAAGGAAACACTGTACACCTGGCGACTGAAGTCTTCTTGCAGGTGCCCGGCCCGCCACAAGGAGTCGCTAGGACAAGGAAATCCGCCCAGACAAACCTTCCCCTAACCTGGACGACTCTGGGCATATTGTACACCACCTCATGGGTCTCCCGGTCACGGCAGTCTGTGACACAGCCTAGGATCGAACCCGGGTCAGTAGTGACACCTCAAGCATTGTGATGCAGTGACTTAGTACCGCTGCACCACTCGGGAGGCCCACTTTGACACTTTCACTGTAGTAATTACAGTTTCAGCTATTATGACATTAGCTCAAATCTAGGTTTTGCCTTTAGATATCGAGAAAATGAACAACAATAACATTCAGTTACCATGACCTTTATGAAGTATGAAACCTTTCTGTTTTAAGTGATTTTTGGATTACATAAATGAGTCAAGATTTACAAAAACTTACGTTAGCTGATTATCTCCAAAGCCTGTGTTTACCTCAGACCTTATTTGTGGCATTTATCTAAACAATTAATTTCCCTATAGGCTTTGGCTAATGAACCATGGCGGAGTTAGGGCCTACAATTACTATTGCTCTCTATTGAGCCTCCAGACTGTGCCCATCTGCGTCTCCTCCAGTGCGAGCACGAGCTGCAGTATATAGCTTCATGCAGGCTAGCAACAACTGTTGAATTAGCAGCTCTCTATTTTCATCACGAACAAGAGTGGTAGGCTTTACCAAACAGAACTGAAAGTGTGACCAGTCAAGCAGCAAGTTGAAAAAACAATACATGCAGTCAATATCTAGCTATCTAGATAGCTAACTTTAGCGTCCACCATCCTCATGTGTTTCTCTCTAGCAGTGAACTTCTCTCCAGAGTCCGAGTAGGAAACAAAGCATGTTGTTGATTTGCCCCATTAATTCTGTTGAGAACTAGATAAATGCATCTTCCCCTCTGAGAATAAACCTGACCTACACTATATATCCATTCTATTAATTTACACATTTTCATTCAGATTGGTATAATTGTGACTGTTTATTATTACTGTGCTAGAGTTCACTTTGACATTCTCTTTAATTTACCAACAGATATATGGAGGATGGGAAGACTGCTGCAGCTACTGATATTGGCTTTGATTCTATTGATCTGCATTTATCTTTTTTATTTGTAAGTTCTGAAATGGAACCCATGCCAAATGTATAGACAGAGCTTCAGATGTTAAGACTGGCATGCCATCCACAGGATCATTTTAAACCTTTATTTTGTTTTAACCATTTTGAAGCTATACATTGTTTACGACAGCATTATTGATACAAGATTATACAGCGCATTCGGAAAGTATTCAGATCCTTTCCCCTTTTCCACATTTTGTAACGTTACAGCCTTATTCTAAAATTGATTAAATAAATAAAAATCCTCATGAATCTACACACAATGCCTCATAATATTTTAGAAAATTAATAAAAAATAAAACTCAGAAATACCTTATTTATATACGTATTCAGACCCTTTGCTATGAGACTCGAAATTGAGCTCAGGTGTATCCTGTTTCCGTCGATCACCCTTGAGATGTTTCTTCAACTTGATTGGAGTCCACCTGTGGTAAAATCAATTGATTGGACATGATTTCGAAAGGCACACACCTGTCTATACAAGGTCCCACAGTTGACAGTGTATGTCAGAGCAAAAACCAAGCCATGTTGTCGAAGGAATTGTCCGTAGAGCTCTGAGACAGGATTGTATTGAGGCAAAGATCTGGGGAAGCCTACAAAAAAATATCTGCAGCATTGAAGGTCCCCAAGAACACAGTGGCCTTCATTCTTAAATGGAAGAAGTTTGGAACCATCAAGACTCTTCCTAGAGCTGTCAGCCCGGCCAAACTGAGCAATCTGGGGAGAAGAGCCTTGGTCAGGGAGATGACCAAGAACCCGATGGTCACTCTGACAGAGCTCCAGTTCTGCTCCAGTTTTGTAGCACACCACCATTCGGGCCCATATGATAAATTGGCCAGATGGAAGCCACTCCTCAAAAGGCATGACAGCCCGTTTGGAGTTGGCCAAAAGGCACCTAAAGACTCTCAGACCATGTGAAACAGATTCTCTGGTCTGATGAAACCAATATTGAACTCTTTGGCCTGAATGCCAAGCGTCACGTCTGGAGGAAACTTGGCACCATCCCTAAGGTGACAGGTAGCCTAGTGGTTAGAGAGTTGGGCCAGTAACCGAAAGGTCGCTTGATTGAATTCCCGAGCTGACAATGTAAAAATCTGTTCTGCCCTTGAAAAAGGCAGTTAACCCACTGTTCCCCGGTAGGCCGTCATTGCAAATAAGAAATTGTTTTAACTGACTTGCATTGTTAAATAAAGGTTACCTTAAGGCATGGTGGTGGCAGCATCATGGTGTGGAGATGTTTTTCAGCAGCAGGGACTGGGAGACTAGTCAGGATCAAGGGAAAGATGAACGGAGCAAAGTAAAGAGATCCTTGTTGAAAACCTGCTCTAGAGCGCTCAGGACCTCAGACTGGGGTGAAGGTTCACCTTACAACAGGACAATGACCCTAAGCACACAGCCAAGACAACGCAGGAGTGGCTTCGGGACAAGTCTCTGAATGTCCCTGAGTAGCCCAGCCAGAGTCCGGACTTGAACCCGATCGAACATCTCTGGAGAGACCTGAAAATAGCTGTGCAGCAATGCTCCCCATACAACCTGACAGAGCTTGAGAGGATCTGCAGAGAAGAATGGGAGAATCTCCTCAAATACAGGTGTGCCAAGCTTCTAGCATCATACTCAAGGCTGTAATCCCTGCCAAAGGTGCTTCAACAAAAGTACTGAGTAAAAAGTGTCTGAATACTTATGTAAATGTGATATTAGTTTTTAGTTTAAATACATTTGCTAAAATTTCTAAACCTGTTTTTGCTTTGTCACTATGAGGTATTGTCTGTGTAGATTGATGAGGGGAAAAAACAATTTAATCAATTTTAGAATAAGGCTGTAACTTGTCAATGTGGAAAAGGTCCAGACGTCTGAATACTTTCCGAATGCACTGTGTTAGTGGTTTTGATGGGGTAAGACAGCTATACTAAGCTCAAGAGTTATTAAGGTACACTTTATATGTGCCTCTAGGCTTTAGTCAATATAATTAGGCCAATCGTTTGTCTGGTGATAAACAGATTCTTTCATTGTCTCACTTTAGGTATGTCAATTCAACCAGTGCCTGCTGAATGTGTCACCATCCAATCATCTCAAATACAACCACACTAGCTTCACAAGTTGTAGTGGAATCACCAACAGGACATTTACACCAACCAATGACTCCTTAATAAGTAAAGAGGAATGGGAATCTCTGCTCACAGAGCTACAATGGTCATTACCGCCTGTTGTCCCCTTATCCACAGATGAGGCCACAAACCCCACTAAGTGCTCATTCTCTGTTGTCAACCCCAATTCAAACCACACAGTTGGAGGGTTTATAGATGTGATTTTGATAGCTAGAGATACTAAAAACAGGATCAAAACCTATGGAGGGACTTTTTCAGGCCAAGTTGTTTAACTCAGAACTTAAGGCCAGTACTTATGGAGCTGTAACAGACCACTTTAATGGCACCTACACTGCCCGTCTGGCCCTGCATTGGCCCGGACCTGCCAAGGTGTCCATCCGCCTAGTGCACTCTAGTGAGGCCGTGCAGGTACTGTGTAGGCAAAGGGAACAGGACCCAGATAAGGTCTACTTCCATGGCTACTTTGAGGAGGGTGGCAAGCAGGAAACGGTGATGTGCAATGCCCAGAGAAGTCCTAGGCTGGTGGGGAACGAGTCACAGTGTTGCTGTGAGTACAGAGAGCCAGTCACTGGGGAGACCTGGTTCTGTCGTCGGCCATCTTCCCTGCCTTGCCATGCTTTGACCTACCACAGCATGGGCGGTTACCAGGCAGTACTCTCCAAGGTGGAGACGACCCTTCTAAAGAGGTAGATACAGTGCCTTCAGAAAGTTTTTATACCCCTTGACATATTCCACATTGTTTTGTTACAGCTTGAATTGAAATTGGATTAAATGGATTTGTTTTCTGACCCATCTACACACAATACCCCATAATGACAAAGTGCATTAGCCTATGTTAGCTCAAACGTTTCGAGTGGGACCAATCAATCCTGTAGAGGCTAATGATAATGTGTAATGTCTTAGTTTGATTTGCTTGGAAGGTTTCCCATTTGATGCTGAAAATGACTATGTAGAATTCTCTTTTAGTCATCTCAAGAATACAATGTTATGATGTCATTAAATTGTACGTCCCCATTTTGCTCACCACTATAGTCAGATAACAATGACATAAAATGGGAATGTGTAGGAAATGCCTAAATACATTTTAATTTTGGGGGAAATTTCCCTTATTGGAATTAGGTCAGACCAGCCCACATTCAATCGTTAGTGATTGAAACCATTATAATATATATATTTCTGGTGGGAAACATGAAAGTTTCTTGCAGAAAAGATGTTGAAACACATGGCACAGTAGCCACGTAGTAAACAGTGCTAAGAACAAAATCTCAAAACACTTTTGGTTACAACGTTTTGAAATGATTGTAAACTAACAGTTCCTTCTCTGCAGTTCCACGAACATTATTGTACCAGGTGACGATTCAACTATCGATGTCCAGCAACAGGACACTGAAATACGTAAGTTGTTCCAAACTACTTCTCCTTTGCTAAACTTATGAACCAACAGCCAAGTCTGACATAGGCCTAGTTAATTGACTGCAACTCACAAGACTTTTGCAGAGACATCCGTGTGTGTTTCTCACAGCTTTGACTGTCAGAAAAAATAAAATAAAAACAACCACAATGGTTGCTTCAAGGTGATGCAAGTCCTTTGCCAGTACAATTTGTTTTGACGACATAAACAAGCTTTCACTTTTGAGTAAACAATCATTTTGAATTATTTATGTTCATAGATGACACTAAAAACATTTAAATTAATCACATGATTAGTTGTGGGATTATCACAATGAATGTCAAAATGAGAATATATAAAAACATTTCAAATTAATCACATGCTTTAGCCTAACGCATATGATTAATTATTAACCCACTTATCTATTAACCCCATGTTCTAACATAGGCCTGAAAGTATTTTTTCTCTCTAGGATCACAAACAAAATGTCGTCCTGGTTTGCACACCTCAGTACCAGCTGGATTCTACCTCCAGGATCACTGGACATCCCTGGTGTGTGACTCAAAATCCTTTCCCTCAGCTAAACTGATATCTGGATGCCTGAAGGACAAACAGATCCTTATGATGGGTGACTCCACTCTCCGTCAGTGGTTCGACTACCTGGAGAAAATTGTGCCAAGTATGATAGTTTGTAATCAGTTTATTATGTTAATATGTTTGTAGTCAAGTCGTGTTCAAATGGGTTTACATGGGTTAATAAAGCTTTGGCCAGGCAATTATGTAACTAGTATTGTTGAATGCAAAGACACCCATGTAAGTCATGGTATACGGCAGAAGTGCAAACTTTTATAACTTTCTTTAATGCGTATCCCAGCACATTGTTTGTCGGAATTAATATATTTGCATTAAACTTATGATCCTTTTGCAGCATTGAAACGCCTGAACCTTCACACATCAAGCAAATCGGGCCCCTTTGAGGCAGTCGACACCCAGTCCAACACCCGTATTATCTGGCGGGCCCATGGGATACCTATACGGACAAGCAAGACCCCCTGGGCTGACCTTCACTACATCGCCAGGGAGTTGGAGGATATGGCAGGGGGTGCACACTCTGTAGTCGTCTTCACCATATGGGCTCATTTCACCACGTACCCACTGGCTATGTACGCACACCGTCTGGTCGTCATCCGTAGGGCTGTGGCGTCGCTCCTTAGCCGATCTCCCACTACTCTGGTAGTGATCAAGTCAGCTAACACGGGCTACAAGGATGTGTATGGCAGCGACTGGCTCTCCTGGCAGCTCGACATGGCACTCAGGGAAATTTTCAGGGACTTGCCTCTGGTCCTCATCGACGTTTGGCAGATGACCTCCTGCCATTATTCTCTGGACAACATTCACCCGCCCTCTGTGGTGATCCAAAATGAAGTGGATCTCTTCCTGTCCTTTGTTTGTCCACAGTCAAAAATGCTGTAGTCATGCCTGTAATAACATTGTGCCTTACTGTATACAAAATGCTGTCTCCGAAAGGATTCTACAGTATATTGGAAAAGGGATTGTAATGTTAGGAAGAATTCCTTTAAAAACGGTTTGCCTTTTTCAAAATGAATGTAAAGCTTTTCTAACTGGCCTTATTTTAAAATAAAAACTACTTTAACTATGAACACTCGTCAAAACTATGGCAAACCACAGAGCTCAATGTTTTCTTTACAACTAAAATCCCCTCAACCGTTATCATTTCTGTTTCTCACACATTTCTGAGAATAGCATAACTATTAATATCCACAGAGAATCGATTCAAGAGAAGCGCTGATACCCAGTGCTCCTTGTTGTATTTTAAGCACTTCATGAGATTTTCATTTAAATAGAATTTGATAGATTATTATTAATACAGACTATTTGAATTTGCTGTTAGATACATTATGTGCAATTGAGAAGGACACATGAGAATTGCAGTTACCTTTATTCTTATATTTTTATAGAGGAAAATATGTTTGAAATGACTATGTATACATTACAATCAGAAACTGACTAGTCCAAATGCTATAATGTACTGTCCCTCTTGCTCCCTTTCACAATTGTATATAATGTAGTCAGGAAGTTTAGTAACAATGAAGGTCTGTTCTTTAAGTTCATTCAGTTGTACAAATCTCCAGGTGGTGGGAACGGGCCATCTCCAAAATGGTCGGGAATGTTGATTTATGCTGACTGGCCTTGACTTCGTGCTGATAACGCGGAGGCTTGAGAATTAGAGGGGCCCTCTGTTTGTGAAACGGAACGTTTGGAAAACGCTGACGTCATTTTCAGTTTATAACCTGTGGTAATGTGTGTAAGCATTTAATACTCTCTGGAATTAAACGCTCTTTACCTGGCTTTTAAGACTGGTCTCGATCTACTTCATGCATAATTAATGAACTTACACCTCATTAATGAATAGAAACGAGTGTGAAATTGGTTTTGGCAATTAAAGCATAGAGTAATTTAGAATTTCTCTATCAGAAGGACACATGAGAATTGCAGTTACCTTTATTCTTATATTTTTATCCACAGATTGTCACTTGCTTTTCTATAATCTTTTGTTAGATTGTTATTTACTCAGTACTTTGTTGAAGCACCTTTGGCAGCAATTGCAGCCTTGAGTGTTCTTGGGTATGACGCTACAAGCTTGGCACCTGTATTTGGGGAGTTTCCCATTCTTCTCTGCAGTCCCTCAACTTAAACATAAATATATATATTTTGAAATAACTTTTCATTAAAACAAGAACAGTTTCTTTAACTTTTAAAATAAATATCTTAGCTTGTCTTTCTCAATCATTTCTTCTAAGGAACCACACATGGACAACATCACATGGACTTGGTTGTCTTAAAATAAAGTCAGTTACTTAGAAGTTTGGCTACAACCAATTTTGATGGTTATACGTCTCAGCAGACCCCTTCCTCTGTATGCTAAAGAGAACTTGTTTGTTTAAAGACCCAATATCTTTGGTACAAATACTCCAAAAAGAAGTGGTGTAAAGTACTTAAGGAGTAATGCTTTAAAGTACTACTTAAGTCATTTGTTTGGGATATCTGTACTTTACTATTCATATTTTTGACTACTTTTACTTCACTACATTCGTAAAGAAAATTACTTACTTTTTACTCCATACATTTTCCCTGACACTCAAAAGTACTCATTACATTTTGAATGCTTAGCAGGACCGGAATATTGTCTAATTCATACACTTATCAAGAGAACATCCCTGGTCATCCCTACTGCCTCTGATCTGGTGGACTCACTAAGCACATGCTTAGTTAGGTACCTTACAGTGATAAACATTTTGCTAGGACTTTCTAACAGCTCTTACACTGAAAGGGTATTATCATAATTTTCACAGTTTCACAGTATTATTCAAACTCCAGTGTGGAAATATATTTAAAACACAAAAGTCACTGGGCCTTTAAATACCATGGTCTTAGCTTGTCTTAACATATTAGATTATAGTGATAGGGGAAATAACCTATACAGTTATGTATCAGAATATTATTTTTGACAATATGTGTCTTATTGTTTTGACTATCGCAAATTATTTTTGCGCTGTTGTCTATACCTGCACCAAAACTCTAGTATTTTGCCTTCATAGTTTGTTCTCCATCTTCTTTTTAAATAAGGAGCCATTTTGTTTTCAGCACTGAAAATCTCCATTACTGATCAAAACCAGTTTTCTCATGGCTCTTGTCCCTCTGCAGAACACATACTATATGGTGAGCAATATGTTTTGAACATTTAATCTCAAAATCACTATTGAATCGCAAAAAAATATCCAGTAATAATATCGTATTGGGGTAGCAGGGTAGCCTAGTGGTTAGAGCGTTTGACTAGTAACCGGAAGATCAAATCCCCGAGCTGACAAGGTACAAATCTGTCGTTTTGCCCCTGAACAGGCAGTTAACCCACTATTCCTAGGCCGTCATTGAAAATAAGAATTTGTTCTTAACTGACTTGCCTGGTTAAATAAAAAATAAATAAAAATTGTAAGGTGTCTGGCAATTCCCAGCCCTATTAGAGAACATGGAACATAGATTGCAAAAATGTATATCATACATGTCAGATTTCAATACTGGCTGATACTGGCTCAATGAGCCATTGATCATATTTTGGGGATATTCCTACCTTGAAAAATGTGTAATTTAACGTAGTTTCTATTTGTCTGCCTCTTTAGTCCAGGGTGCATTGCATGGTGCCGGTGCCAGAGATATTATAGAAAGGAGATAGGAATCCAATGAATGAAGGAACATATAATGCCCCATCCAGTAGACTGTCGACCAATATCGTTCACGTTGTCATTGTGAGTCATGCGGGAGGGGGCCAGAGACAATTACTTGATGCCAACACACCTTTCTAGCTAAGTTAGACGAAGTTATGTTGTGCCTGGTGACGTCTGACTGTTTCATCCTAAAATTGTTGATGCCGACGTGATATCAATATCCCTATCTAAACTTGTAAGTTTTAGTCTCAGGCAGCATCATCTTCAGATTCACCTTTATGCTGTTAGCCCTGTCCACTGGAAAACAATGTATATTGCTGAATGATTCTTTGGTAACGTCTGACTGTTTCATCCTAACCTTGTTGGTGCCGACGTGTATAACAATATCAAAAACTACACTCGCCAGTTTTAGTCTCAGCCAGTACCATCTTCAGATAAGCTTTTACGTCGTTAGCCCTGTCCAGTGGAAAACAATGTATGATTGCTGGGTGATTCTTCAGATGTCTAATATTGTGGGTAATGAAGTCGACAATGACTAGGGTTTTCAATTTGTCAGAGCTAATGGTGGGAGGCTTCGGAGGATCAGACCCCGTAGCGGGTAGAGGAGAGACCTGAGAAGGCTTGAGCTCTGACTCCTACTGGATGCTTAGTGGGGAAAACTGGTTAAAAGTTTATATCGGCCCAATTAGCGACACTGGTTGAGCATGCCGCAAGCATTTTGTCATGGAAATTACCACCAGGAACACCTGAAGTCAAATTTAAATTAATCATATTTTTTTTTATCAGCAAGCTGGAGAGGTTACAACAACCTTTGCACACTCAGTACAGGTTGATCAGAACTCTGTCGGAGCAGTCCCGTTAGTTCTCTGAGGTACTGCTGTAAGAGACAAGTTATATTTGCATGTTTTAGCTTAGTCATTATTCATAATTAATTCATCCTCAATGTTTGGTTCATGCGTGTGACAGACCAATACCTCACAAGGCTTCTTCTCTCCATTATGAGACCTTGAAACTGAGACACCCCTTTCAGTTCTCAAAACAATGTTCTGGACGTACTGCCAAATTGCTAATACTGATAGTAAAGATTCCTCCCAGGCATCATCAATCAGTCACTTGCATGAACCTAGAAATTGGTTATTAGAAAAGCACAAACATCACATTTTCCATAACAATTTCTTTCCAGAAGCCATGAGAAAATTGTCCGGCAGCGGGGACTGTGCATGGGGATTAACACTACTACCCATATTTACTGGTGGCACAGATGATGTATCATCCTTTCCTACACTTAAATTGCCCTTGCGTAACGATTGTGTCTGAAGCCGAGCTTGAAACTCGTCTATCCTCAACATAAGGAGATCATTCTCCTGTATATTAAGAGTACAGCGACTGCAATGAGAAGGCATAATGTTGCTTAGGTGTCTTTTTTTTGGAGGGGGGGATCTATGTCCAGATAAAGCATCCGGAGTGAAAAAATTGAATTCAAAAAGTTGTGTGAGGAGAAAACTAAGACCTTGGTAAACTTCTGAAATATACAGTTTGATTAAATAGTTATTAAGAGTGAAGTGGAAACATCTAGGAGCAACAACGGCTCAGCTGCAAAGTGGTAGGCGACACAAGCTCACAGAATTGGACTGCCAATTGCTGAAGTGCTTAGCTCGTAAAATCGTCTGTCCTCGGTTGCTACACTCACTACCTAGTTCCAAACTGCCTCTGAAAGCAACGTCAGCACAATGACTGTTTGTCGGGAGCTTCAGGAAATGGGTTCCCAGGACCGAGCAGTCTCACATAAGCCTAAGATCACCATGCACAATGCCAAGCATCAGCTGGAGTGGTGTAAAGTGCAGTGGAAACACATTCTCTGGAGTGATGAATTCCGTTTCACCATCTGGCAGCCCGATGGACAAATCTGGGTTTGGTGGATGCCAGAAGAACAGAGAGCTGACCTCAACACCATCGCACACCTTTGGGATGAATTGGAAAGCCGACTGCAAGCCAGGCCTAATTGCCCAACATCAGTGCCCAACCTCACTAATGCTCTTGAGGCTAATTGGAAGCAAGTCCCCACAGCAATGTTCCAACATCCAGTGAAAATCCTTCCCAGAAGAGTGGTGCCTGTTATAGCATCAAAGGGTGGACCAACTCCATATTAATGCTCATGATTTTGGAATGTGATGATCGACGAGCAGGTGTCCACGTACACAACATGACCAAAAGTATCTTGATTACATAAGTTTTCAACCCCCTGGTTCAATAATTGTTACAATGACCTTTAGCAGCGTTTACAGCTTTCCAGACCTGGATTGTTCAACATTGGCCCATTATTATTTTCAAAATTCTTCAAGATCTGTCAAATTGACTGTTGATCATTGCTGGACAACAATTTTCATGTCTTGCCATAGATTTTCAAGCAGATTTAAGTCTGTCCACTCAGGAATATTTACGGTCTTCTTGGTGATTCAGTGTAGATTTGGCCCCAAAAATCTGAACTCATGAGCGGCTACAGTTTCTCGCTTCTACTCATTTTGCCATGGGGCGGATAAGAAAATGAGATGTTTTACAGTTAATTTCCCGTAATTGTAAACATTTTGACATAGGGTGGGGGGAAATGTTTGTAATTTTTAATATTATATCTGAGCAAGCATTGCAGACGCAGAAGAATAGTAACACGTTTAGACAGCTGGTTGCTAAACTAATTTGTTAGCTGACAACAGTAAGTTGAGACCATGACTAAGTTCCTAATATATATAGTACCAGTAAAAAGTTTGGACACACCTACTCATTCCAGGGTTTTTCTTTATTTTTACTATTTTCTACATAGTAGTATAATAGTGAAGACATCAACACTCTGAAATAACACATATGGAATCATGTAGTAACCAAAAAAAGTGTTAAATAAATCATCATATATTTTAGATTCTTCAAAGTAGCCACCCTTTGCCTTGATGACAGCTTGGCACACTCTTGGCATTCTCTCAAACAGTTTCATGAAGTAGTCACCTGGAATGCATTTCAATTAACAGGTGTGCCTTGTTAAAAGTTAATTTGTGGAATTTCCTTCCAATCAGTTGTGCTGTGACAAGGTAGGGGTGGTATACAGAAGATAGCCCTATTTGGTAAAGGACCAAGTCCATATTATTGCAAGAACAGCTCAAATAAGCAAAAAGAAAGGACAGTCCATCATTACTTTAAGACATGAAGGACTTTGAAAGTTTCTTCAAGTGCAGTCGCAAAAACCATCAAGCGTTGTAATGAAACTGGCTCTCATGAGGAGTGCCACAGGAAAGGAAGACCCAAAGGTACTTATTCTGCAGAGGATAAGTTCGTTAGCGTTACCAGCCTCAGAAATTGCAGCCCAAATAAATGCTTCATAGAGTTCAAGTAACAGACACATCTCAACATCAACTGTTCAGAGGAGACTGCATGAAATAGGCCTTCATGGTCGAATTCCTGCATAGAAGAGACGTGCTTGGGCCAAGAAAGACAAGCAATAGACATTAGACCGGTGGAAATCTGTTCTTTGGACGGGTGTGTCAAAATGTTAAATTTTTGGTTCCAACCGCTGTGTCTTTGTGAGACACAGAGTAGGTGAACAGAAGATCGCCGCATGTGTGGTTCCCACCGTGAAGCATGGAGGAGGAGGTTTGATGGTGTGGGTGTACTTTGCTGGTGACACTGTCAGTGATTTATTTAGAATTCAAGGCACTCTTAACAAGCATGGCAACCACAGGTTTCTGCAGCAATATGCCATTCCATCTGGTTTGCGCTTAGCAGGACAGTCATTTGTTTTTCAAAATGACAATGACCCAACACATCTCCAGGCTGAGCAAGGGTTATTTGACCAAGAAGGAGAGTGATGGAGTGCTGCATCAGTTGACCTGGCCTCCACAATCAACCAACCTCAACCTTAATGAGATGGTTTGGGATGAGTTGGACTGCAGAGTTAAGGAAAAGCAGCCAACAAGTGCTTGGCATATGCGGGAACTCCATCAAGACAGTTGGAAAAGCATTCCTCATGAAGCCTGTTGAGAGAATGCCAAGAGTTTGAAAATATGTAATCAAATCAAATCATCAAATCAAATGTATTTATATATAGCCCTTCGTACATCAGCTGATATCTCAAAGTGCTGTACAGAAACCCAGCCTAAAACCCCAAACAGCAAGCAATGCAGATGTAGAAGCACGGTGGCTAGGAAAAACTCCCTAGAAAGGCCAAAACCTAGGAAGAAACCTAGAGAGGAACCAGGCTATGTGGGGTGGCCAGTCCTCTTCTGGCTGTGCCGGGTGGAGATTATAACAGAACATGGCCAAGATGTTCAAATGTTCATAAATGACCAGCGTGGTCGAATAATAATAAGGCAGAACAGTTGAAACTGGAGCAGCAGCATGGCCAGGTGGACTGGGGACAGCAAGGAGTCATCATGTCAGGTAGTCCTGGGGCATGGTCCTAGGGCTCAGGTCCTCCGAGAGAGAGAAAGGCAAAGGGTGGCTACTTTGAAGAATATCAAATCTATTTTGATGTGTTTAACACTTTTTTGGTTACTACATGATTCCATGTGTTATTTCATAGTTTTGATGTGTTCACTATTATTCTACAATGTAGAAATAGTAAAAATAAAGAAAACCCTTGAATGAATAGGTGTGTCCAAACTTTTGACTGGCAATATATTTATATTATTCATATAATTTACATAATATTTTTTTGCATGTTATTTGGGCATTAAAACCTCTTGGCGCACCGATCCCTTTAGCGGGATCATTTTCGTCAATTGCAGTGCGCCAAATTCAAATTAAATTGCTAAAAATATTTCATTTTCATGAAATCACAAGTTCAATATACCAAAACACAGCTTAGCTTGTTGTTTATCCACCTGGCATGTCAGATTTAAAAAAAGTTTTACTGTGAAAGTAAACCATGCGATCATGTGAGGACAGCTTTCAGCAGACAAAACATTACAAACAGCTAGCAGCAAAGTAGATTGGTCACGAAAGTCTGAAAAGCAATAAAATTAATCGCTTACCTTTGATGATCTTTGGATGTTTGCACTCACGAGACTCCCAGTTACACAATACATGTTTGTTTTTTTCCTTAAAGATTATTTTTATATCCAACCAAAAACCTCCATTTGGTTGGCACGTTTTGTTGAGTAATCCAGACGAAAATTCAAAATAGTATCCGTAAAGTTCGTAAAAACATGTCAAACGTTTTTTTATAATCAATCCTCAGTTTGTTTTTACAATAAATAATCGGTAATATTTCAACTGGACGGTAAACTGTTTTCTATCCAATATATATATATATATATGCATATTCTAGCTTCTGGGCCTGAGAAATAGGCAGTTGACTTTGGGAACGTTTTTTATCCCAACATCAAAATACAGCCCCATTGCTTCAAGATGTTTAAATGGTGTATAATACTTGTATGTTTGAGGAATTTTAATTATGAGATTTCTGTTGTTTGAATTTGGCCCCCTGCAATTGCACTGGCTGTGGGCCAGGTGTTCCGCTAGCGGAACCCGCTATCCAGAAAGAGCTTAAGGACAACAAAGTCAGGTATTGGAGTGGCCATCACAAAGCCCTGACCTCAATCCTATAGACACTGTAAAATTGTGTGCGAGCAAGGAGGCCTACAAACCTGACTCAGTTACACCAGCTCTGTCAGGAGGAATCGGCCAACATTCCCCCAACTTATTGTAAGAAGCTTGTCGAAGGCTACCCAAAACGTTTTACCCAAGTTAAACAGTTTAAAGGCAATGCTACCAAATACTAATTGAGTGTATGTAAACTTCTGACCCACTGGGAAAGTGATGAAAGAAATATAAGCTGATATAAATCATTCTCTCTACTATTATTCTGACATTTCACATTCTTAAAATAAAGTGGTGATCCTAACTGACCTAAGACAGGGAATTCTTATTAGGAATAAATATCAGGAATTGTGAAAAACGGAGTTTAAATGTATTTGGCTGAGGTGTATGTAAACTTCCGACTTCAACTGTACATCCACAGGTACACCTCCAATTGACTCAAATTATTTCAATTAGCAGATCAGAAGCTTCTAAAGCCATGACATAATTTTCTGGAATTTTCAAAGCTGGTTAAAGGTACAGTCAATTTAGTGTATGTAAACTTCTGACCCACTGGAATTGTGATACAGTGAATTATAAGTGAAATAATCTGTCTGTAAACAATTGTTGGAAAAATTACTTGTGTCATGCACACAGTAGATGTCCTAACCGACATGCCAAAACAAGACATTTGTGAAGTGGTTGAAAAACAAGTGTTAATGACTCCAACCTAAGTGTATGTAAACTTCCGACTTCAACTGTACATAGACTTGAAGTCACTGGCCACTTTAATAATGGAACACTAGTCACTTTAATAATGTTTACATATTTTTGCTTTACTCATCTCCTATGTATTTACTGTGTTCTATGCTACTGTATTTAGTCTATATCACTCCGACATTGCTCATTCTAATATTTATATATTCATTAATTTCATTATTTTACTTTTACGTTGTGTGTTGTTGTGAATTGTTAGATATTGCTGAACTGTGGGAGCTCAAACACAAGAATTTAGCTACTCCCACATGAACATCTGCTGAACATGTGTATGTGACAAATAACATTTGATTGGAATTGATGGACAAAGTTTGCATGTTTAAAACCTCTTGTAACTACCCATCCCGGATCCGGGAGTGTAATCATTAACTGACAATAATTAGCATAACGCAACATACAAAAATATTACTAGAAAATATTAATATTCATGAAATCACAAGTGAAATAAATTGAAACACAGCTTAGCCTTTTGTTAATCACCCTGTCATCTCAGATTTTGAAAATATGCTTTACAGCCAAAGCAAGACAAGCTTTTGTGTAAGTTTATCGATAGCCTAGCATAGCATTATGCCTAGCTAGCAGCAGGCAACCTGGTCACGAAAATCAGAAAAGCAAACAAATTCAATCGTTTACCTTTGATGAGCTTCGGATGTTTTCACTCACAAGACTCCCAGTTAGATAGCAAATATTCCTTGTTTCCAAAAATATTATTTTTGTAGCCGAAATAACTCCATTAGTTCTTCACGTTTGGCTGAAAATTCGACGGGAAATTGCGGTCACGACAACGCCTAAAAATATTCCAAATTAGCTCCATAATATCAACAGAAACATGGCAAAAGTTGTTTATAATCAAGACCTCAAGGTGTTTTTCAAATATCTATTCGATAATATATCAACCGGGACAGATGGCTTCTTAGTAGGAAAGAGAGAAACAATGGCCGCATTTGTCCCTTACGCACAAAACACTCTGAGAGACTCCTGCTGACCACTGACGCAATGTTGACGTTCAGGCCATTTTTTCAAAATATAAGCTTGAAACTATGTATTGTGACACTGGACACATTAGGGAAGCCATAGAAAAAGGAATCTGGTTGATATATCATTCACTGCTCAATATGGACGCATAGGAACGCAGAGGTTTCTAAATAAGAGTCACTTCCTGATTGGATTTTTCTCAGGCGTTCGCCTGCAATATCAGTTCTGTTATACTCCCAGACAATATTTTTTACAGTTTTGGAAACTTTAGAGTGTTTTCTATCCTAAGCTGTCAATTATATGCATATTCTAGCATCTTGTCCTGACAAAATAGCCCGTTTACTTTGGGAACGTTATTTTTCCAAAAATGAAAATAGTGCCCCCTAGATTCAATTAACTAGCCACAGCCACCATCTGCTGTTTTTAAAAAAAACACACCCACATATTCAATAACGTTTTGAATGATCCAATTTGAAATGTGTTTTATAGCAGTTCTATAATAAAGGACATTCAGATGTCCTTCAAGTAACACTGTGTGTCTTATCAACGTTTCTTGTTTTTTCACTGACGATAAGTAAAGCTCAAACCAAGTTCATTCACCCATTGGGTTATACAGCTGCACAGACAAAGACATGGTTCCACCAGTGGTAGTGTAAATCTATATATATATATATACACACACCCCAATTTGGGTGACGTCCTCCTTCTCTCTAAACATTAGATCTTTATAGCTAGGCAGGAAATTAAGTGATGCGGGCCATATACTGTTCCTCCTCCTTAATGTGACCTGACCTGACCTTGACCCCCTTCCTCACTAAACCACATCTCTCCACCCTTATCAGTGCCTGTAATTGCTCTTCCTTTACTCAATACATTCCGCCTACATATAACCATTGACTTGTGGTATAGAAACTTGACTATGGTACTCAATATTCCAATAGGATACCTGATAATTAACAATATTTCAAGTTTATAACTCATCACTGGGTATGTTAAATGTTTTATACGGTTTTTATTCATGTTTTATCTACTTTGTCAATGTCATTGGATCTGTGGTGAGGGATTTAAAAACATGTTTTTTTTTACTGTATGTTGAAAGTTTGTAAGAAAGGATTTATGTTTGGTTTGCCATCTGTGCTTAGCGTAGGTGCGCGATCACACATTGTATGTTGTACCACCCTATTTGCAGCGTAGAAAAACACATCAGTGGCTCCTATTTTTATGAGCTCCTGTGACGTTTTTTGGTAAAAGATTAGTGAGCAATAGTACTCACGTCTGGTACAGTGTACTTCGTGTTTATATGCCATATAGAGTGGTCCAATAATACAATTATTGTATTTCTGCAACAGGAGATCAATTGTATTAAGTGGTAGTGTAACATGGTGAAAAGTGACAGGTTCTCGGCTGCACATCCAGCTCTTGATTATGACTAGGAAACTCAGGTATGATCTCTGGACTCCGATCTTTTTCATATTCGGGGCTTCGATGTCATGCACCACTGAGAAGGACAAGCAGGGCCTTTTTAAGCTGTCAATGTTGGCATTGTGCATTTACATTTGTCACTTGGTGGACCCTGTTATCCACAGCAACTTAGTAGTAGAGTGCAGTGCTTCTACCAAAGGGTCTATGGTGTCCAAGGGTATCGGAAGTATGGTATCGCCCATACAGTGCATTCGGAAAGCATTCAGACACCTTGACTTTTTCCACATTTTGTTACGTTACAGCCTTATTCTAAAATGGGTTAAATTATATATTTGTCTCATCAATCTACACACAATACCTCATAATGACAAAGCGAGAAAAATCCATTTTTCAGCAAGGTCGTCCCACCTGGAATACCCAAAATACCCGACCAACAGAATTACATACAATGCATACTACCGCTGGTTCTCCCACATTAAAGGTCCAATGCAGATGTTTTCATGTCAATATCAAATCATTTTTGGGTAACCATTACAGTGCCTTCAGAAAGTATTCTTACCCCTTGATTTATTCCACATGTTGCTGTCTTACAGCCTGAATTCAACATGTATTAAATAGATGTTTTTCTCACCCATCTACACACAATTCTTCATAATTTACATAAGTATTCACACCCCTGAGTCAATACTTTGTAGATGCACCTTTGGCAGGAATTACAGCTGTGAGTCTTTCTGGGTAAGTGTCTGAGCAAACCTGCAAACCTGGACTATACAATATTTAAACATCCTTTTTAAAATTCTTCAAGCTCTGTCAAGTTGGTGGATGATCACTGCTGCATTACATCCATTTTCATGTCTTTCCATAGATTTTCATGTCGATTTAAGTCAAAACTGTAACTAGGCAGCTCAAGAACTTTCAATGTCATCCTGGTAAGCAACTTCAGTGTATATTTGGCCTTATGTTTAGGTTATTTTCCGGCTAAACAGTGAATTTGTCTCCCAATGTATGTTAGAAAGCAGACTGAACCAGGTATTCCTCTTGGATTTTGCCTGTGCTGAGCTCTATTCTGTTTCTTTTTATCCTTAAAAACTCACTAGTCATTGCCAATGACAAGCATACCCATAACATGTAGGCTGTCATTGTAAATAAGAATTTGTTTACTAACTTACTTGCCTAGTTAAATAAAGGCAAAATAAAACATTTAAAAGCCACCACCATGCTTAAAAATATGAAAAGTGGTGCTCAGTGATGTGTTGTATTTGCCCCAAACATACGACTTTGTATCCAGGACATAAAGGTCATTTCTTATTTTTGCAGTTTTACTTTAGTGCCTTCTTGCAAACAGGATGCACGTTTTTGAATATTTGTATTCAGTACAACAGGGATCATCAACTAATGGCCGGGGTTCCGGAACAGGCATGATCGGCATGTAGCCTAGTGGTTAATAGCATTGGAACATTAATCGAAAGTTCACTGGTTTGAATATCCAAGTTGACTAGGTGAAAAATGTGTAGATGTGCACTTGAGCAATGCACTTAACTTCTTATGGCTGGGGGCAGTATTGAGTAGCTTGGATGAATAAGGTGCCCAGAGTAAACTGCCTGCTACTCAGGCCCAGTTGCTAATATATGCATATCGTAGATTTGGATAGAAAACACTCTGAAGTTTCTAAAACTGTTTGAATGATGTCTGTGAGTATAACAGAACTCATATGGCAGGCAAAAACCTGAGAAGAAAATCCAACCAGGAAGTGGGAAATCTGAGGTTTGTAGTTTTTCAAGTCATTGCCTCACGAATATACAGTGTCTATGGGGTCATATTGCACTTCCTAAGGCTTCCACTACACGTCAACAGTCTTTAGAACCTTGTTTGATGATTCTACTGTGAAGGAGGGGGGAATGAGAGCTGAGTGAATCAGGGGACTACCAGAGTGGCATGAGCTGATCACGCACGCTCACGTGAGAGCGACCTGCGTTCCATTGCAATTCTAAAGACAAAGGAATTCTTCGGTTGGAACATTATTGATGATTTATGTTAAAAACATCCTAAAGATTGATTCTATACATTGTTTGACATGTTTCTATATAACTTTTTAAACTTTCTGCCTGGACTTAACCGCGCCTCCTGAGTTTTGATTTGTTTACTAAACGCACTAACAAATGGAGGTATTTAGGTGGCTGATAGCCAGCCTGCCAGCTTAGTGGAGTCTGCCACTAGCACAGTCAGTGTAGTCAGCTCAGCTATCCCCATTGAGACCATGTCTGTGCCTCGACCTGGGTTGGGCAAAACTAAACATGGCGCTGTTCGCCTTAGCAATCTCACTAGGATAAAGACCTCCTCCATTCCTGTCATTATTGAAAGAGATCGTGATACCTCACATCTCAAAATAGTGCTATTTAATGTTAGATCCCTTACTTGAAAGGCAATTATAGTCAATGAACTAATCACTGATCATAATCTTGATGTGATTGGCCTGACTGAAACATGGCTTCAGCCTGATGAATTTACTGTGTTAAATGAGGCCTCACCTCCTGGTTACACTAGTGACCATATCCCCCATGCATCCCGCAAAGGCAGAGGTGTTGCTAACATTTACGATAACAAATTTCAATTTACAAAAAAAAAAAACGTTTTCGTCTTTTGAGCTTCTAGTCATGAAATCTCTGCAGCCTACTCAATCACTTTTTATAGCTACTGTTTACAGGCCTCCTGGGCCATATACAGCGTTCCCCATTGAGTTCCCCGAATTCCTATCGGACCTTGTAGTCATAGCCGATAATATTCTAATTTTTGGTGACTTTAATATTCACATGGAAAAGTCCACAGACCCACTCCAAAAGGCTTTCGGAGCCATCATCGACTCAGTGGGTTTTGTCCAACATGTCTCTGGACCTACTCACTGTCACAGTCATATTCTGGACCTAGTTTTGTCCCATGGAATAAATGTTGTGGATCTTAATGTTTTTCCTCAGAATTTTGGACTATCGGACCACCATTTTATTACGTTTGCAATTGCAACAAATAATCTGCTCAGACCCCAACCAAGGAGCATCAAAAGGCGTGTTATAAATTCACAGACAACACAAAGATTCCTTGATGCCCTTCCAGATTCCCTCTGCCTACCCAAGGACGTCAGAGGACAAAAATCAGTTAAAGAAAAACTAACAGGTCTGTGAGAGCCAGAATTCTTACTGGTTGGTAGGTGATCAAATACTTATGTCATCCAATAGAATGCAAATTAATTACTTAAAAATTATACAATGTGATTTTCTGGATTTTTGTTTTAGATTTTAGATTCCGTCTCTCACAGGTGAAGTGTACCTATGATAAAAATTATAGACCTCTACATGCTTTGTTAGTAGGAAAACCTGCAAAATCGGCAGTGTATCAAATACTTGTTCTCCCCACAGTATATAAAAAAATATATATATATACATGCATATATAAACAAAAAAAACTGAACTTGGGGGGCTGCGGGCCTCCAGTTGGGGTACCCTGCTGTGAAAGGCTTCGTTCGTTTCACTCTGTCATTTAGGTTAGTATTGTGGACTAACTACAATGTGGTTGATTCATCCTCAGTTGTCTCCTATCACAGCCATTAAACTCTGTAACTGTTTTAAAGTCACCCTTGTCCTTATGGTGAAGTCCCTGAGCGGTTTCATTCTTCTCCAGCAACTGAGTTAGGAGGGACGCCTGTGTCTTTGTAGTGACTGATTGTATTGATACACAATCCAAAGTGTAATAAATAACTTTACCATGCTATTCAATGTCTGTTTGTTTTTTACCAATAGGTGCCCTCTTTGTGAGCCATTGGAAAGCCTCCCTGTCTTTGTGGTTGATTCTTTTTTTTAAAATTCACTGCTCGACTGAGGGACCATAGAGATAATTGTATGTTGTGGGGTGATCTAGTTGTCATTCAATAATTATGTTAAACCCTATTATGTTACCTGTTAAACTCTATTATGTTACCTGTTAAGCAAATGTATAAAAGTGGTTGAATGCTCAAGACATTGAAACTTTTTTTTTTTACCTAAAAAAAAAAAAATCTACTTTGACATTATGGGTTATTGTGTGTAGGCCAGTGACAATTGAAAAAAAAATCTGAAATGAATCAAATCAAATTGTATTGGTCACATACACATGGTTAGCAGATGTTATTGCGAGTGTAGCGAAATGCTTGTGCTTCTAGTTCTGACAGTGCAGCAATATCTAACAAGTAATCTAACAATTCCACCTGATACACACAATCAAAGTAAAGGAACGGAATAAGACGGAAGACCAATGACCGAGCGGCATAGGCAAGATGCAATAGATGGTATAACATACAGTATATACATATGAGATGAGTAATGCAAGATATGTAAACATTATTAAAGTGACTAGTGATCCATTTATTAAAGTGGCCAATGATTTCAAGTCTTTATCTAGGCAGCAGCCTCACTGTGTTAGTGATGGCTGTTTAACAGTCTGTTGGCCTTGAGATAGAAGCTATTTTCAGTCTCTTTAACAGCAAACTGGGATAGGGAGAGATTGAATATGTCCGTAGACACACCAGCCAGCTGGTCTGCACATGCTCTGAGGACGCGGCTAGGGATGCCGTCTGGGCTGGCAGCCTTGCGAGGGTTAACACACGTTTAAATGTCTTACTCATGTCGGCCACGGAGAAGGAGAGCCCACAGTCCTTGGTAGCGGGCCGTGTCGGTGGCACTTTATTATCCTCAAAGCGGGCACAGAAGGTGTTTCGTTTGTCTGGAAGCATTTTAAATTCAGGACCTTGTACACAACACAATGTGGAAAAAGTGAATGGCTGTGAATACACTTTCTGAAGGAACTGTAGGTATCTTACTGTGATTGTTTTCAATTAAAATGGATTAAAAGAAACAAAAATAGCTTCTTAGCTAAGAGCAATTTCTCAAGCAAGAATTTGGTAAGACGGAGTGGTCTGAGTGGGGAGGGAAATCTGAAAACTAGCTGTTATTGGCAGAGAAGTTTGGAACTATCTTTCTTAATGGTCTATCAACCAATTTACCCACATGGTGATGACAGGTGATGTCACTAAGCAGGCCAAAACTCCATCCTAAAAAAACAGCCTGAAATTTCAGGTTGTCTTTTCAAACAGCTCTTACACTAAAAAAGCATTAGCATAATTTTCTCAATATTATTCCAACCTCGTAGTGTGGAAAAATATTGTATATTAAACACAGAAAAATCTCATTTTTGACTGAACTGGTTCATTAACAAGACCTATACAAAGCGTGCATCATTTACATTTTACATTTAAGTCATTTAGCAGACGCTCTTATCCAGAGCGACTTCACAATAATATCTCCTCTCCTGAAATGTGCACAAACTCCCTAGTTTGAAAACTACCGTTTTTTTTCGAAGCTGTGCGGTGCTCCAACCAGCAATGTAGGAAAAATACATCAGAATGTTGTAAATTTATGTAAAATTCACATGCATCTCTACAATAAAATATTCAAACTAAAAACAACATTTTCACTGCTGGTCTGAGTTGTATCAATCAACCAATCAATCAATGTTATTTTATAAAACCATTTTTACATCAGCAGTTGTCACAGTGCTTTACAGTTATCCGGCCTAGACCCCAAAGAGCAAGCAAAGCAGACGTGAAAACAGAGAGGCCAGGAAAAACTCCCTAAAAGGAAGGAACTGAGGATGAAACCAAAAGAGGAACCAGGCTCAGAGAGGTGGCCCATTCTCTTCTGGTTGTACCGGCTAGAGATTAAGAGTAGCCATTAAGGCTAGTTTGTTTCTCAGTTCATATTGTGTACTTTTATAAGACAGATGGGTAATCAGACAGGATAGAGGACACACAAATAAGTTTATATATGACAAGCAAGATCAGATAATAGTATGTATGAACACTGTTAATAATTTCTTGTAAGAGGTCAACTCACAGTTTCTTTCTAATGACATTACAATTGATACAGCATCAGGAAGGAACATTTTACACCATGGTGCTCTGGTAGTCTTTCACCAGATGCCTCTGTTTCACCAGTTTAGAACATAATTATCTTACCAGTCTCACAGTCAAAACGTAGGTCAATGTGGTGAATCTTATAATTATGAACCACATCGATGTTTTCACTCAGTTGTAATCTATTCATACTGCTAATATGCTGTAGTCTATTGGTCATGGTTTATGCAACCAATTTTATTTATCTTGTTAGCCTTCACTGTTGTATCTCATTAAATAATTAAATCATCAAATATGCCCTTACTAACATGAGCTAATGTTTCATTCTGTTTTATCAAATCTAATTTGATTTATTTGTCACATACACATGGTTAGCAGATGTTAATGCGAGTGTAGCGAAATGCTTGTGCCTCTAGTTCCGACAATGCACTAATATTCAACGAGTAATCGAACCTAATAATTTCACAACAACTACCTTATACACACAAGTGTAAAGGAATCAGCTGGAAAATTAGAGAGGCTTGACCCCTCAAAATTCTAATAAATTGAAACTTGAAAAGAAAGGTACAAGTGAATCCAGTTAACCATATTCTTCATGCATATTGCACTTTGTGCATGCACTCAAATTACTATGTTTGCCTAAACTGTACTCAGTATTGTCAAAACTAACAGTAGAGTGGACTACTGGGGAGAATCAAACTGACTCTTCAGCCAATACCTTGAAGTCAAATATATCCTATTGTTTGAGAATAACAGCAAGCATATGGAGTTATAGTGAAGTTCTTATTCATAACGGGTAGAAGTAGCTACATCAGTGGATATAGCGAAAAGGGTGAGGTGGTCACAATCAGGGGAATAAGACCAAGAGGTTCCATTTGTGTTTGGCTAGAATAAGGAGGGAGGGCTTCCAGAACGATTGGGCTGTGACATTTTCCACTGTGGTCTTTTAGCCATCCGCAATGAAACCAACAAACACAAAACATGTCCAGAGACAAACAATGATGCCTGGAAACTTGAACATCAGTGTGGTTTTGGTGTTAGAGGTGTGAATTCTACAGGGGCTACTCTTCCTATAACAGACTCACTCTCACACCAGGTGCACTGTGAGTGGAAAATATCATAGAGACATTCTCACATGAGTTTGAGACCAATTAACAAACAACAATTATGTGCCATTGTATATAATTTGCTGGATTTATATTTTGTTGAGAGCTCCACATGATGTTGACTGTACTTGTGTGTTTCTATGAGGCAAAAGACAACTGCATATCATTCACATATTCTGCAGAGTAGCAGCAAGACTTTTGGAACTTATTGGGGGATTTATTGGGGCTCAATAAAGACATTCAGGTTCACCCACTGGGTCAGTTCAACGAGTAGTTTTGATTTACATTTGGTTGAGCTGTCAACGAACTGTGAATTCAACATGAAATCAACAACAAATGTAACCATATCATTGGATTTAGATTAAAAGTTGGTTGAAAAAAATATGAAATCCCCCCCCCCTCATATTATCATAAACTATGAGTGTCTTTAACAATGTTTGCAATAATGACTTGATTTCAGAAAATGACGTTCTTTCACAGCATATTCTATGTTATATGATCATTTTAATCATCATCATCAGTATCATCATCAGTATTTCATCAGTATCATCATGATCCTCATCCTCATAATCATCAATATCATCATGATTATCTACAAAGCCTCTGCTCTCTGTGCTTCAATCTTTTCTACATGAAGATGAACGACAAGCCAGAAATAATTGAAGACATCAAAAGTCCCATATTTTACAACACTATCCAACAATAATTGAATAGGGTGCAATTTTGGACGCACAAAGGACTGGCACTTTGAAAAGAGTTTTGTTATACAGGGAGCCTGTCTCTATATCCGGTAAGTCATAGAAACAGCTCTTTCTGAAAATAGGTCACATCAACGTGGTGAGTCTCAGAGAGTTACTGATTAACCCAATCACACTCCCTCAGCAGACATGTCATCCTGGCCAAGCAGCTGAAACTAAGTGGGGCTTTTCAGTGTTCAGTGCTTCTGTAACAGCCTCCCTGTGTAAATGTTTCCATATGTAGGCCAAGCACACTGCAGACATCAGTTGAAAAGCACATCTTGAGGGTAAGACATGTCATTCCAATGTCATAAACATCAACGAACAGGTATGTATAGGAACCTCATGACCAGTTTTTCATATGTTTGCATTGAACACTGTAAAAGTATGCCTTCAAGTAAAAACATTAGACTTACATTAGATCACGGCTTGTTGAGGGTAAATGTTAGACATGTACTAAGTGAGAACAAGGCTCACTCCAAACTTTATTCAATGTCTGTGAAGCTGGCCTTACAACTCTCAAGTTAACAGGTTTGCTAAAATTAGCTTGTTTGTCAAAGTCTCTCACAGCCATAACATAGCTGTGCATCTTGTGGCTACACAGATAGGCAGTGAAGACAGGCCTGTAGTGAGTAAACAGCTCAGAGGTCTGTCCAAAGTGCAGAGATGGACCGCCACAACCTACACCTACGAGCTAAACCACTGTGAACCGGCTCACCACTTGACAAGCGTGGGCGTGCAAAACATGCCAGCAACACTGCTGCAGAACAAAAGAGCAAAAGTATATTGAAATGGCCAGCAAGGTTTGACTCATATTGACTGGTCCTTATGACTGTTGATGAACACATGCATGCATGCACAAAAACACATACACACATTCGAAAAATGCACACATTCTTTTATTTAGATAAATAACAAAGGAAATGTTACAAAGCCCTACAGACCATTACAGATGCTTGGTCATACAGTCCACATGAGTCATGTTCGTGTTCTCTTCTGTACAGGGTTGGGGAGTAACTGATTACATGTCAAAACGGGTAAATGTTATTGGTTATGTTACAACCCAAAAATTGTAATCAGATTATAGATACTTTTAAAAACAAGATGATTACTTCTTGAATTACTTTTAAATTCTTAAATGTTCAGATGTTTGCGAAAAATTAATTACACCTTTCTGTTTTCTCAATGACATTCAATTCAGCATTGAAAAAAGTTAACATGTGTTCCAACTGAGCGAGTCTGACCACAAGTCAGAGACCAATATGATGAAACACTAAGTGCGTTTGATGGATCCGTTTTGTCTTCTTCTCAAAGCCTCCTAAAGGGGAAAGTTATCCAAAGGTGACGTAAAGTAATCCAATTAAATTACTGAGATTAGAAATGAAGGTGTCACGAATCCCGTTTCCTGAGTCTGTTTTTTGCCTGTGTTCTGTCCTGGAGTGTTTTTTCCGGCGTCCTGGAACGCACCCTGTCTGGTTGCCTGGAGTTCTGATTACCCGCACCTGTATCCCATCAGCTATCTGCACACCTGGTCCTGATCATCATCTCTCCTCTTCATAAGCCCGGACCTGACATCCATTCCCTGCCGGATCGTTAGCCATGAACAGTATGTTGTGCCAGAGTATCAGCCTCAAGTTGGATAGAATTTGTTTTGTTGTTTGTTACGTATTGCTTGCCTTAAACTTACCTCCGTTTGTTCTGTCTTCAGTTACTCACCCGGATCATTTACCCCATTCCCGCCTGGTCGTCGGAGGATTCCGCTACCCCAGTGGATCCACCTATTTACTCCCATCAACTCACCACCGCTGCCCGCTACGCCACCTGGATATATCTACCCATTCACATTCAATTGTAAATAATACTCACCTTCTTCCTACTCTCCTTGTCCTGGTCTACTTCTGGGTTCGATTTTGAAAGAACGTGACAGAACGATCCGGCCAAGGATGAACCCAGCGGACCTGGACTCCGTTTGCCATGCCATTACCCAGCAGGAGAAGATGTTGGGACAACACAACACGGCGCTACACGAGATAGCAGGTTCAATCCGGAACTTATCGGATCGATTAACGAGTATCCAGGATCAGCTCAGGTTGCCGGCGGATCATCCACCACCTGTTTCACCCATATCACCTGCCGATTCGGGAGCGGGTTCCTTCCGTGAGCCCAAGGTTCTGACACCGGAGAAGTACGAGGGAGATCTGGGAGGATGCCGTTCATTTCTTTTACAGTGTGGGTTAGTTTTTGATCTGCAGCCCTACTCTTACGCCACAGATAAGGCTAGGATAGCTTTTGTTATTGAGCTGCTGCGTGGTAGAGCTCTGGAATGGGCTTCAGCTGTTTGGGAACGACGGGACACATGCATGACGTCATACCAGAGTTTCATGGCAGAGATGAGAAAGCTTTTTGACCATCCAGTCCGAGGTAAGGACGCAGCTAAACGTTTGTTCTCTCTTCGCCAAGGAGCTCGCAGTGTGGCAGACTTTGTGATAGAATTCAGGACATTGGCTGTGGAGAGTGGTTGGAATGAGGAATCACTACAAGCGTTTTTTTACCAGGGGTTGTCGGAGCAACTCAAGGACGAGCTGATCTCCTATCCAGAGCCTAGTGACCTAGATAGTTTGGTCACTTTATCTATTCGGGTAGATAATAGAGTCCGAGAGAGAAGGAGGGAGAAGCAGTGGGGCCCATCCAATCAATCAGCAACTCGGTTACCATTCGGTTCAGGAAGTGAACCAGAACGTATTGATCGTTATTTCCCACACGGGATTAGTGGAGGGGTCTTGCCACCAGATCCTGAACCAATGCAAATGGGGCGACACGGGCTAACTAAGGAGGAGCGCCAACGTAGACGTGAGACCAACAGCTGTCTCTACTGTGGTAGCTCGGGACATTACATCTCCGCTTGTCCACAGCGCCCGTTAAACTTGATTGTCATGCTAACTGCCTTAGGACTGCCTGTTCTCCTGCCGTTTCCAGTCAGGTCAGTGACTCTGCTCCTCCTGATTTGTCCCTGGTTCCAGAAACATATCACGAGTTGGGTGAAGTATTCAGTAAACAGAAGGCTCTGTCCCTTCCTCCCCACCAACCTTATGACTGTGCGATTAATCTGTTTCCTGGAGCCGCCTTTCCCAAGGGACGGTTATACAGTATCTCTCAACCTGAACGTGAGGCCTTGGAGACCTACATCAAGGAGTCTCTAGCTACAGGTCTCATTCGGCCCTCGTCATCACCTCTGGGAGCAGGATTTTTTTTTGTGAGCAAGAAGGATGGCTCTCTTCGACCGTGTATTGATTATCGGGGTTTGAATGATATTACGGTCAAGAACAAGTATCCCCTGCCCTTGATGAGTTCGGCTTTCGATTCTTTACAGGGTACTACGGTTTTTCCGAAGCTTGATTTACGTAATGCTTATCATTTGGTTCGGATCAAAGAGGGGGACGAGTGGTTGATTGGGTTCAATACTCTGATGGGACATTTAGAGTACCAGGTGACGCCGTTTGGACTGACCAACGCTCCTGCTGTGTTCCAAAGTATGGTGAATGACGTTCTGAGAGATATGATTGGTATTTTTGTGTTCGTTTACCTGGATGATATCCTCATCTTCTCGAAGGAGCTTTCTAGCCACGTTCAGCATGTCAAGCAGGTCCTGCAGCGGTTATTGGAGAACCGTCTGTTCGTGAAGGCTGAGAAGTGCGATTTTCACGCCCACACGACGTCCTTCCTCGGGTACATCATCTCCAGGGGAGAGATCAAGATGGACCAAGAGAAGGTTCGGGATTGGGTCCAGCCCGGTACGAGATTGCAGCTCCAGAGATTCCTGGGGTTTGCAAATTTTTATCTGAGGTTTATCCGTGATTACAGCCGGGTGGCCGCCCCTTTAACTGTACTGACGTCTTGCACCAGAAAGTTCTGTTGGTCTCCTGAGGCAGACCTGAGCATTTCTAGATTTGAAGAACCGATTCACCAACGCCCCGATTCTCTCTCCACCTGACACTTCCCGTCAGTTCGTTGTGGAGGTGGATGCGTCTGATGTGGGGGTGGGCGCCATCCTGTCCCAGCGTAGCTCCACTGACGGTAAACTCCATCCCTGCGCCTTCTACTCTTGTCGTCTTTCTCCAGCTGAAAGAAACTACGATGTGGGTAACCGGGAGCTTCTCGCTGTGAAGCTTGCCTTGGAGGAGTGGCGTCACTGGTTGGAGGGAGCGGAGCAACCGTTTGTGGTCTGGACTGACCACAAGAATCTGGCTTACGTGCAATCGGCTAAACATCTCAACTCCCGTCAGGCCCGGTGGGCTTTGTTTTTTGGACGCTTCAATTCTCCCCTGACGTTCCGACCTGGGTCGAAGAACGGGAAGGCGGACGCCCCTGATGTTCTCCAAGACGGAGGAGAGTGGGGCCAAGACTGAGACGATTCTTCCCCAGAACGTTGTCGTGGGAGCCGTTACATTGAGGAGGAGGTGATGGCGGCTCTTCGGACACAGCCCGGGCCCGATAACGGTCCACCCGGTCGGTTGTTCGTGCCTGAGTCGGTTCGTTCTGCTGTCCTTCAGTGGTCCCACGCCAGCATGATAGCTTGTCACCCTGGTGTTGCTCGGACTATGACGCTACTGCGCAGACGATTTTGGTGGCCTGCCATGGGAGAAGATACCCGGAGGTTTGTTGCCGCTTGTCCTGTTTGTGCGCAGAATAAGAGTACCAATCGGGCCAGCTCTGGGCTTCTTCACCCCCTACCTATTCCCCGGCGACCTTGGTCGCATCTGGCCCTGGATTTTGTCACTGGGTTGCCCTCTTCTGTTGGTAACACGGTTATTCTGACCATTGTGGATAGATTCAGCAAGTTTGCCCACTTTGTTCCCCTCTCCAAGCTGCCTTCTGCCACTGAGACGTCCGAGATCCTGGTTAGGGAGGTGTTCAGGGTCCACGGGTTGCCCTGTGACATTGTTTCTGAACGTGGTCCTCAGTTTACCTCTGCTGTCTGGAAATCCTTCTGTTTGGCCATTGGAGCTACAGTCAGTCTCACATCTGGATTTCACCCCCAATCTAATGGTCAGGCGGAGAGAGCCAACCAGAAGATGGAGTCCACGCTGCTCTGTCTTGTTTCCTCTGATCCCACCTCTTGGTCCTCTCAATTACCCTGGGTCGAATAATACTCTCCCTTCATCTGCCACTGGGATGTCTCCCTTTCAGTGCCTGTACGGTTACCAACCTCCCTTGTTTCCTTCTCAGGAGCGGGATCTCTCGGTTCCTTCTGTCCAGACCCACATTCGTCGTTGCCACCGCACCTGGCATCGGGCCAGGAAGGCCCTCCTTAAGGTTTCTGACCGGTATCAGATCCAGGCGAATCGTCGCCGTATTCCTGCCCCCGCTAATACCGTCGGAGATAGGGTTTGGTTGGCTACACGGGATCTTCCTCTACGGACTGAGTCGAGGAAACTGTCACCGAAGTTCATTGGTCCGTTTGTAGTGGAGAAGATCATTAATCCTTTTGTGGTCCGACTCAAGTTGCCTGCTACACTAAGAGTACATCCCACCTTTCATGTCTCCTGCCTCAAGCCGGTTCTCCTCAGTCCTCTGTTGCCCCCTCCTCCTCGGATGATCGGAGGTGGTCCTGTCTACACGGTGCGCCGCATCATGGAATCCAGATGGCGGGGTCGAGGTTTCCAGTATTTAGTGGATTGGGAAGTTTATGGTCCTGAGGAGAGGAGTTGGATTCCTCGGCGTCAGATCCTTGACGATGACCTGCTTCGTGACTTTTACCGCCTCCACCCTGGCGCTCCGGGTACTCCGCCCGGTGGCGTTCGTCGGAGGGGGGGTACTGTCACGAATCCCCTTTCCTGAGTCTGTTTTTTGCCTGTGTTCGGTCCTGGAGTGTTTTTTCTGGCGTCCTGGAACGCACCCTGTCTGGGTGCCGGGCAATGTAGTCAGTTGGGAGTTCTGATTACCCGCACCTGTATCCCATCAGCTATCTGCACACCTGATCCTGATCATCATCTCTCCTCTTCATAAGCCCGGACCTGACATCCATTCCCTGCCGGATCGTTAGCCATGAACAGTATGTTGTGCCAGAGTATCAGCCTCAAGTTGGATAGAATTTTTTTTGTTGTTTGTTACGTATTGCTTGCCTTAAACTTACCTCCGTTTGTTCTGTCTTCAGTTACTCACCCGGATCATTTACCCCATTCCCGCCTGGTCGTCGTCGGATTCCGCTACCCCAGTGGATCCACCTATTTACTCCCATCAACTCACCACCGCTGCCCGCTACGCCACCTGGATATATCTACCCATTCACATTCAATTGTAAATAAATACTCACCTTCTTCCTACTCTCCTTGTCCTGGTCTGCTTCTGGGTTCGATTTTGAAAGAACGTGACAGAAGGGGATGATGACGCAATTTCATTTGACTGGCTATCCTGAGATGAACTCAGAGTTGACCAAAGTTACCTCGCTAACTCCTCAAACCTGCTTTGTAGGATACCCCTCAGTGATGGTGTGACCCCTTTGTTACTGTTTAAACTGCATATTTACACTTTAAACAAAATGTACAACCTTGGAACATGCTTGACACGCACACACGCTTACACACAAACACACAGGTCTACACACCAACAGCAAACATACAGGGACACGCACATGCATGATCAGTCTCACTCATATCAATGTATACCTACTTACACAAATACCAGCACATGGGTACACACACAGACACTTATTTCCATCCTGCATACTCCATCACTTACTCCCATACTGTCACACCCTGATCGGTTTCACCAGTCTTTGATTATCTCCACCTCCCTCCAGGTGTCCCCCATCTTCCCCATTATCCCCTGTGTATTTATACATGTGTTCCCGGTTTGTCTGATGCCAGTTAGTTTTGTTTCGTCAAACCTACCAGTGTTTTCCCCTCTTTTCCTATCTCTCGATTTGTTCCTGTTTTCTAGTTTTCCCAGTGTTGACCATTTCTGCCTGCTATCTGGATTACTGACCTCTGCCTATCCTGACGCTGATTCTGCCTGCTGTCCTGTTCCATTGCCCCAGCTATCTGGATTACTGTCCCCTGCCTGTCTTTGACCTGTCTTTTGCCTGCCCCTGTTGGATTAATAAACAGTTGTTACTTCGACGTTGTCTGCATCTGGGTCTTACCTGAAACGTGTTACATACACAGTCTCACAAACAGCCTGACACATGACAGTGACATGGTCTAAGGCACTGCTTCTCAGTGCAAGAGGCATCACTGGTTCGAATCCAGGCTGCATGTCTTCTGGTTGTGATTGGGAGTCCCACAGGGCGATGCACAATTGGACCAGTGTCGTCCAGGTTTGTCCGGGGTAGACTGTCATTGCGTATAAGAATTTGTTCTAAACGGACTTGCCTGGTTAAATGAAATAAAAATTGGTCTGTGTATAATTTGCCCAGTGTCGATAGGGTTTGGTCAGCGTAGACCGTCACTGTAAATAAGAATTTGTTCTTATTAAATAAAGCTAACTATAGTCACACAGGGCTAACTCTAGTCACATAGGGCTAACTCTAGGCATAAAGGTCTTAACTATAATCGTATAGGGCTACTCTACTATAGTCTATAGTAGAGTATAACTATAGTCATATAAGGCTAACTATAGTCATGCAGGGCTAACTCTAGTCACATAGGGCTAACTCTAGTCATATAGGGCTAACTATAGTCATATAGGGTTGTAGTCATAGAGTAGTAGCTTACTCTAGTCATACAGGGCTAACTCTAGTCATATAGGACTATTCTAGTCATATAGGGACTGTCTATAGTCATACAGGGCTAACTATAGTCATACAGGGCTACTCTAGTCATACAGGGCTAACTATAGTCATATAGGGCTATGCTAGTCATATAGGGCTAGTCATATAGGGCTACTCTAGTCATATTGGGCTAACTATAGTCATATAGGGCTAACTATAGTCATATAGGGTTGTAGTCATAGAGTAGTAGCTTACTCTAGTCATACAGGGCTAACTCTAGTCATATAGGACTATTCTAGTCATATAGGGACTGTCTATAGTCATACAGGGCTAACTATAGTCATACAGGGCTACTCTAGTCATACAGGGCTAACTATAGTCATATAGGGCTAACTATTGTCATATAGGGCTATGCTAGTCATATAGGGCTAGTCATATAGGGCTACTCTAGTCATATTGGGCTAACTATAGTCATATAGGGCTAACTATAGTCATATAGGGTTGTAGTCATAGAGTAGTAGCTTACTCTAGTCATACAGGGCTAACTCTAGTCATATAGGACTATTCTAGTCATATAGGGACTGTCTATAGTCATACAGGGCTAACTATAGTCATACAGGGCTACTCTAGTCATACAGGGCTAACTATAGTCATATAGGGCTAACTATTGTCATATAGGGCTAACTATAGTCATACAGGGATAACTGTAGTCATTTAGGGCTACTCTAGTGTTACGGTTTTCTTCCGTCGAAAGAGAGTTGGACCAAAATGCAGCGTGGTTAATACGATACATCTTTAATAGACAAAAAACCACGAACAATACAAAAACAACAAACGGAATGTGAAAACCTATACAGCCTATCTGGTGAACACTAACACAGAGACAGGAACAATCACCCACGAAACACTCAAAGAATATGGCTGCCTAAATATGGTTCCCAATCAGAGACAACGATAATCACCTGCCTCTGATTAAGAACCGCCTCAGGCAACCATAGACTTTCCTAGACAACCCTACTCAGCCACAACCCCAATACCTACTAAAACCCCAATACAAAAACACACCACAAAATAAACCCATGTCACACCCTGGCCTGACCAAATAAATAAAGAAAACACAAAATACTAAGACCAAGGCGTGACAGAACCCCCAAGGTGCGGACTCCCGGCCGCACACCTAAACCCATAGGGGAGGGTCCGGGTGGGCGTCTGTCCACGGTGGCGGCTCCGGCTCGGGACGTGGACCCCACTCCAACCAAGTCTTAGTCCCCCTGTAACGCGTCCTATGATTGGCGACTATCGCCGCCGACCTAGGCCTAATAACCCTCACCAAGGACCCCACTGGACTGAGGGGAAGCTCGGGACTGAGGTAGAAGCTCGGGACTGAGGGGAAGCTCGGGACTGAGGGGAAGCTCGGGACTGAGGGGAAGCTCAGCCCTGAGGGGAAGCTCAGCCCTGAGAGGAAGCCCAGTACTGAGAGGAAGCCCAGTACTGAGAGGAAGCTCAGGCAGGTAGTTGGCTCTGGCAGATCCTGGCTAGCTGGTGGTTCTGGCAGATCCTGGCTGACTGGCGGATCTGGAAGATCCTGGCTGACTGGCAGATCCTGGCTGACTGGCAGATCTGGAAGATCATGGCTGACTGGTGGATCCTGGCCGACTGGTGGGTCCTGGCTGACTGGCGGCTCTAGCTGCTCTGGCTGCTCCATGCAGACTGACAGCCCTGGCTGATCCATGCAGACTGGCAGCTCTGGCAGATCCATGCAGACTGGCAGCTCTGGCTGCTCCATGCAGACTGGCAGCTCTGGCTGCTCCATGCAGACTGGCAGTTCTGGCTGCTTCATGCAGACTGGCAGCTCTGGCTGCTCCATGCAGACTGGAGCTCTGGCTGCACCATGCAGACTGGAAGCTCTGGCTGCTCCATGCAGACTGGTAGCTCTGGCTGCTCCATGCAGACTGGTAGCTCTGGCTGCTCCATGCAGACTGGCAGCTCTGGCTTCTCCATGCAGATTAGCAGTTCTGGCTGCGTTGAACAGGCAGGAGACTCCGGCAGTGCTGGAGAGAAGGAAGGCTCTGGCAGCGCTAAACAGGCGGGAGACTCCGGCAGCGCTGGATAGGAGGAAGACTCTGATAGCGCTAGACAGGCGGGAGACTCCGGCAGCGCTGGAGAGGAGGAAGGCTCTGACAGCGCTAAACAGGCGGGAGACTCCGGCAGCGCTGGAGAGGAGGAAGGCTCTGGTAGCGCTAAACAGGCAGGAGACTCCGACAGCGCTGGAGAGGAGAAAGGCTCTGGCAGCGCTGAATAGGCACACTGAAGGCCTGGTGCGTGGTGCTGGCACTGGTGGTACTGGGCCGAGGACACGCACAGGAAGCCTGGTGTGAGGAGCTGCCACCGGAGGACTGGTGTGTGAAGGTGGCACAGGATGGACCGGACCGTGAAGGTGTACTGGAGAGCCTGAGAACAGGACTGGCACAGGACGTGCAAGGCTATGTAGGTACACAGGAGGCCTAGTGCGTGAGGCTGGCACACTCTTCACCAGCCGACTAACACGCACCTCAGGACGAGTATGGAGCGCTGACCCAGGTGCCATCAAATCCCCGACATGCTCCGTCGGGCGAATATCTTGCATACTACGCCAAATCAACTGCTCTCTCTCTTCACTCTCCTCCAATTCTATTAACACCTCCTCGAGTGTCTCCTCATCTCCCATCTGTGCACTCTCCTCCATTCTGTCCAATAATTCCTCGACCCTCTCAGACTCAGCCCTCAGCTTCGCCGATAGCTCCGATAACATCCATGGCTCCTTATGGTAAACAGGGGGAGTTGGCTCAGGTCTGAACCCTGACTCTGCCACACTCTCCCTGAGCCTCCCCCCAATACATTTTTGGGGCTGACTCTCGGGATTCCTTCTGCGCCGCCGTGCTTTTCTCTTCAACTCCATTCTCCCATAGCCCTCTTCGCACTGCTCCAGCGAATCCCAGGCGGGCTCCGGCACTCTCTCTGAGTCGACCGCCCACCTGTCTATTTCCTCCCAAGTCGTATACTCCAACCTTGGTTGCTCCTGCTGCCGCTGCCTGTCACCACGCTGCTTGGTCCTGGTGTGGTGGGTGATTCCGTTACGGTTTTCTTCCGTCGAAAGAGAGTCGGACCAAAATGCAGCGTGGTTAATACGATACATCTTTATTAATAGACGAAAAACCACGAACAATACAAAAACAACAAACGGAACGTGAAAACCTATACAGCCTATCTGGTGAACACTAACACAGAGACAGGAACAATCACCCACGAAACACTCAAAGAATATGGCTGCCTAAATATGGTTCCCAATCAGAGACAACGATAATCACCTGCCTCTGATTAAGAACCGCCTCAGGCAACCATAGACTTTCCTAGACAACCCTACTCAGCCACAATCCCAATACCTACTAAAACCCCAATACAAAAACACACCACAAAATAAACCCATGTCACACCCTGGCCTGACCAAATAAAGAAAGAAAACACAAAATACTAAGACCAAGGCGTGACATCTAGTCATATAGGGACAAACTACTAAGGGCTACCGAATGGCGCAGTGGTCTAAGGCACCGCACCTCAGTGCTTGAGGTATCACTACATACACCCTGGTTAGATTCCAGGCCGTATCACAGCCGGCCGTGATTGGAAGTCCCGTAGGGCGGTGCATAATTGGCCCAGCATCGGGGTTAGAGGTTAGAGTTTGGCCGGGGTAGACCGTCATTGTAAAAAATAATTTGTTCTTAACTGACTTTCGTAGTAAAACAAAGGTTTAAAAAAATTATACATAAATATTATTAGGTCTGCTGTTCTCTAGTGGGGAGGTGAAACAGGCCTGGGTAATAGATCTGCTGCTCTCTAGTGAGGTCAAGCAGGCCTGGGTAATAGATCTGCTGTTCTTTAACATTATTTCAAATAGCAGTGTTTTTTTTGCAAAGTTGACTTATTTATATCAGGGTTATGTTGGCACATTACTTAATAAAGAACCTAAATAACTTTAATGAAAGGATTGCTGTAAATGTTTGAATAACTAGATACACAATTTCAAATGTTGACTACTACTGTATATACAGGACATACGGTAACACCGGGTTAATGTATATACAGGAAATATGGTACCACCTAGTTATATACAGGGCATACTACCACAGGAGTTTGATGGCAACTTCATTGTGGAGGACTGGCTTGTGGTAATGGCTGGAGTAGAATGAGTTGAATGGTATCAAAAACATCAAACACATGGTTCCAGGTTTCCACGTGTTTGATGCCATTCCACTCACTCCGTTCCAGCCATTATTATTAGCCATCCTCCCCTCAGCAGCCTCCTGTGGAAACATTGCATGTGATGTTGTCTTTGTGGCCTCCGATACAAAATCTTTAATTAAACAACTTATTCACATTTGAATCAATATTGTAGGCTACCTGTGTGTATTGCCAGATAAATACTGGGCATATCCTGAACTACAGCAGAAGAGTTTAACGATAACTAGTAACAAAAACCCACTCCATCATGTTGGGACTAATACTACTTGTTCTACAGACTACAATGAACCATTTTATGTTTCACCTGTTAATTTTTTTAATGCCAATGCATATTAAGTATTAATTTTCAGATAAAACCTGAGAACAATCTCTCTGTACGGCAGATTGACCAGTCTGTTTTTTGCTACACTAGTTTGGAGCATTACTGGTACCTCCTCCCCTTGATGGGCGGAGCTAAAGGCTATGACATTAGTAACACTTTGCTATCTTCATTTAGGGGTGGGTCAGGACTCTCTCACTCCGTTTGTAACTGACTATCAGTATGGATTCTTTCTTGTATACTGTAACCCTTTTCCATTCCCCTACACTGATGGGGAGGTGATTGAGTTGAGGCTAGTTTGAGGTTGATGCTCTGTGAAACAAAGGCAGGGCTTTAGTGTTTTTACTTAGTTGGTTATTTATTTTTAAATTCACAAAAAATGTATCATTATTATATGTTTTGATAAATGTATCAATATATTCCCTTCTTTGAACCTCTTTTATACATATTGGTTTAATACCAGTTGTGTTTCACGTTGAGTTAATACCAGTTGTGTTTCATGTTGGGTTAATGACAGCTGTGTTTCACGTTGGGTTAACACCAGTTGTGTTTCATTGTGGAACAAAGGGCATCAGTCTAATCTATGTAACTGGGGAGGCTCTTTTGATGTTGTCAACAGGATGCATCAATATCGAGATGGCTGTGCTTTTACACTGGTTCCTTCTCCTCCACATCTGTTTCACTCAAACAGACACCCACACAGCTCTACAGCACCGCCCCTTAGCTGTACAACCATTTACTTTCTCATCCAAACAGCAAGAATGAAAAAAGAGCTTCAGCAGAGCACAAGATGTTTGTCTTGTACCACGTGGTCTGGATCCCAGGGTCTCTAGTGTTAAATCATGAGTTTGACAAAAGTAGAGCACTTTCGGTACAAAGCTAAATGTGTGATGATGATGGTGTTGACGATGATGATGATGATGATGACGAGGATGATGATTCATCTCGTGATTCAAAACAAATCATCATCAAACTTTTAGATGTTTACTGAAACTGCTCTATTTTGTTAACTGCTGACATGCACAATTGTTTGGGACTGTATCCAGCGGACTATCAAAACATTTAAAACATTTTGGGGGAGAAAAATATCCCTTTAAGAGAAACTATAGCTTTTCTTCCATTGAGTGAATTAATGTTCTGCTTGATCATGATTTTTATACATGTTTTATTAAATGTGTGATATTCTCATATTTTCAAATTCTCTGTGTAGAAGTGGCACTGACTTACAAATGTAAATATTATTAATGTTACATTTTAGAATGATGATGCTAAGTTCACTGGCTAAGTTCCTCTGCACATAAACAAAGTTCACTCCCAGTCTGAGTACCTGACATCAGAGTACACACTCTCCTGTGGTGTCTCTCTCTTCTTTCTTCCTCTTTTAGTTTTCAATGCAGCATAATTCAATGCAGCATAATTCAACGTATCTCCATTTTGATCCAAAGGAGGAACATATTTTTAGAAACACAGTAACACCATGATTATTACAAATAAATACTTCTCAGTTACATGCTTTTCATATTACATCTTCAAACTATAAAGGTTATGTTCACAGAAATACTGAAAGTTTCTATGAGACAGTAGGCCACATATTGGTTGAAAAATACTTTATAATAATTACCGTCTCGTTATTAATCACAGACTCGTTTTCAAGGGTTATCATGAGCTATGTAGTGGAGTCATTGACGAATTTCACCCTCAAATTGGAATTGATCCATTTCACAATGTAAATATACCTGTTCTTCCCTTAATCCATCATGTCTTCCTCCCCGACAGGCATCTACTGCTTCAATAGAAAACAAACAATAAATCAAACAAAGCGTCGCTGTCTGATGAAAACCTCTTATCTCCAAAACAGAAACTTGTCAGGAAATGGGAAAAACGTGTAAAAGTTTTTTAAAAATGTACATTGGCAAAAATGGAGTTACAAGGTTGTCATCAGACAGGGACGAAAGACAAGATAAATCTCCATAGCAATTCAAAACTACTGTAACTTCAGGGTAGCAAAAGTTATCTTACATATTTTCGTAATTGTAATTCTTACCTTGACAATTTTCACAGACTTGTTTTTACTTCTGTTGCAGGCAAGGAAGATGATCCCAATCCCACACAACACAAACGCCACTGCCAAAACAACAACAACCACTACCAGAGACTTTTCTGGAACAATGATAAATATGAATGTCATGAAGTATCTATCATCATTTTTATCCAAGAAAAATGTATTGGCTTAGGTTAATGTATTGGCAATATAAATGAATGATTAGGCCTACAGATGTAAGATCTTAATTTTATCACTCTTATGTTAATAAGAATTTTACTGCACAGCAGGAAATGCGAACTTGCTTTGAGTTTTCTGAAGGATTCTAAAGTTTGTTATTTCCACTTTGAAATTGCAGATTTAATTTGCCCTAACCAAAAAATGTATCAACCCCTACAAAATCGTCTATTAATTATATCCAGAGTTCATGTTGCTGAAGGATTATTTTCCTGTTTTAGAAAACTGGCTCAAATTAAGATCCTACATCTGTACACTTTAATTCAACTGATTCTACCTGACTCATTGCATTTCGTGTCAGTGGCCATGTCCAATTTTGTTCCATTGCCCAACAGGATCTCACCCCATGTGGCCATAGCACAGTAGTAAGTCCCAGCATCAGAAGGGCTGAGGTTGTTCTTGGAGAGGCTGTAGACACAGCTCTGTGTCGGAGAGGGAGTCTCAGAGCTCTTCTCACACTCATCACTCCTGTTCCCAGGGGTGTAAATGGCACCTGGATGGGATGCTCCTGATCTCGCTCTGAAGCAGTACACACTGTGTTCTCCTGTACAGGTCTCAGAGAGCCCTGTGCACTCCTGGGTGGAATGGGTCAGACACTGACCTCTGTACCACGGTCTTGTAATCAGACATCTGGTGATTCTTACCTAAACGGTACATTTATAGTTTCATATGAATCAGTCTGAAACAAAACTTTCCAAAATGCACATGAATGTTAAAACCTGTTGCTCCTACCCTCTACTTTTTTGAACATTTTGTTAAAAATCGCGCAACATTTCAGCGCCCTGCTACTCATGCCAGGAATATAGTACGTTCATATGGTTAGAATGTGTGGATAGAAAACACTCGGACGTTTTTAAAACTGGTTAAATCACGACTGTGGCTATAACATAACGTGCGTTACATCAGAAAGCGCAGGAAAACCTGATCACAGAAAATGGAAATAAATATCCTTGCGCCACTTCCAGCAATTGTTCACAGTGAGCCGAAATAGATAAGACCGAGGATTCAACTCCCACAGCATCCCCATGTTGTCTAGAGTCTTGTGAATTGAATCATCTTTGATTCTTGGTTGAACCGAATCAGGGGAACCACTTACCTCCAGTCTCCGCCCAGATCATTTGGAAGAGCTCTCTCGTGAAATTTTTTCCAAGACGACAGCTAATGATTTTTACATCGCCTCCTGATGATTTTTATCGCTTATTAACGTTTACTAATACCTAAAGTAGCATTACAAACGTATTTCGAAGTGTTTTGTGAAAGTTTATCGTCTACTTTTTGAATTTTAAAAAATGACGTTACATTGTGAAATCGCTGTTTTTTTCGTTTATCACACAGTCTACATATAACGATATCTTGGCTTTATATGGCCCGATTTAATCGAAATAAAGACCCAATAGTGTTTATGGGACATCTAGGAGTGCCAACAAAGAAGATGGTGAAAGGTAATGACTGTTTTCTATTTTATTGTGCGGTTTGTGTAACGCCGAAATGCTAATTATTTTGTTTACGTCCCCTGCTGTGCTTTTGTGTTGTAGTGTATTGGTGCATGCTATCAGATAATAGCTTCTCATGCTGCCGAAAAGCATTTTAAAAAACTGACTTGTTGCCTGGATTCACAGCGAGTGTAGCTTTAATTCGATACCCTGCATGTGTATTTTAATGAACGTTTGAGTTTTAACTAATACTATTAGCATTTAGCGTAGCGCATTTGCATTTCCAGAGCTCTAGTTGGGACGCAAGCGTCCCGAGTAGAGGGAAGAGGTTAAAACCACACAGACACATAGAAAACATATGAAGACATAAGAACCCTGAACAAAAAATAAAGGGCATTAACATCTTCTCATTACCTTCTATTACTAAAAAAGTTCCTTGGATCAAGTTCACTTCATAGTCTGTCCTACTTGCACAATAGTAAATAGCTTCATCCATTGGTTCCATCTTTGGGATTGTAAGACGGTATATCCCGTCAGCTTCAGCCCTCTCCACATTGAGTTGTGAATTGTTAAATTCCTTGTACAGTTCAGGCCTGGGCTGAAATGTATGCATTCTTGCAACCTCTTGAGGGATTTCCCCTGTTATTTGCTTAAACCAGAACATGTTTCCCTCATTGTATACTTGATTTGAGAAAACAGTAGAGAATCACTGGGTCACCAATTTGAACCCCCTGAACTTGAATATGCCGCTGAACATTGTTGCATTTTGTCACATCTAAAATTGCAAAACAGTTTAGGTTAATCAGAAGAACTAGAGGCTTCATTGCTATCTGTACAGCTTTCAGATAATGTCATGCCAAAGAAAGTCACTGCTTTCTTTGTGACAAGGAATAGCCAACAAAAAGTTATCAAAGTTCTGAGCTCATTTTACAGGTAATACCTATGTGGTTACATAGACAGGTAGAGTGTAAGTACAGCAATGGTACACATGTTACAGAGATCCTACCCGACAACCTGGATAGCATAGGACAGTGCTATTCTACTCCAGGCCTTTATGGTCAAGGAATAGCTGCTTTAGCGGCTTTAGAACGAGGTCAAGGAAAGATCAAGGCCACAATTCAATTATTATATAAAAGGGCTTCACTCAGAATATTTATCAATAACTTACAATGGTGCAGTATATACTGAGGATATAGTGGCCCAACAACATAACAAACCAAGAGCTGTGAATGAAGAAGAAAGAGGTCATCATCAGTCTGAGGAGAAGAAAATGGAGATCACTCAGGATCACTCAGGAAAGACATAATACACATAACAAGACAAGCGCTGGGCTATGAAATAAACAGACCAAAAACCAACTAGAGATGCTCCACTCTACAGGAACTGAATAAAACATGGATCACCTGACAAGAGGCAAAAGGCCTTGCAGAGAAAAGAGGGAGGTGGAGAGCCATGGTTGACGCCCTAGCTTAGGACCCTAGGACTGAACACCTCCCTTTGCAACTGGATCCTGGACTTCCTGACGGGCCAACCCCAGCTGGTGAGGGTATGTATCATCTCCTTTGCCACGCTGACCCTCAACACGGGTGCCCCACAGGGGTGTGTGCATGGTCCCCTCCTGTACTCCCTGTTCACCAAAGACTGCATGACCACTCACAACTCCAACACCATCATCAAGATTGCTGACAACACGAGGGTGGTAGGTCTGATCACACACGACGATGAGGCAGCCTATAAGGAGGGGGTCAGAGTCCTGTCAGTGTGGTGCCAGGACAACAACCTATCCCTCAATGTCAGCAAGACAAAGGAGCTGATTGTGGACTACAGGAAACTCTTCACAGTCCCCAAGTCCAGAACAGACTATGGGAGGCGCACAGTACTACATTGAGCCATGACTACATGGAACTCTATTCCACATCAGGTAACTGATGCAAGCAGTAGAATCAGATTAAAAAAACTGGTAAAAATACACCTTATGGAACAATGTCGAATGTGAATAGACACACACAAAGGTACAGACACATGCATACTCACACATTGTGATAATGTTGTATGGTGGAATTGAACATTTTGGATGTGGATATGTGGTGGTGTAGGGATGTTATATGATGTACTGTTTAATCTTTAGCTCACTTAGTACAAACATAAGTTCACTGTTTCATCTTTTGTTTTATATGTAATGTGGGTGCTTTGGTGTGTTTGGACCCCAGGAAGTGTAGCTGCTGCCTTGGCTGCAGCTTATGGGGATCCCTAATAAATAGAAATGGAAATACAAATGTAAGAGACAACGTCTCTTACTTAGCAGGAGACTGAAAATATTTGTCATGGGCCCTCAGATCTTCAAAATGTTCTACAGCTGCACCATTGAGAACATCTTGACTGGCTGCATCACTGCTTGGTATGGCAACTGCTTGGCATCCGACTGCAAGGCTACCCCAACCCCGGTCAACAGCTCCGCACCCCTCGCAGCTACTTGCCCAAGCCTCCCAGCTTCTACTTCAAATTCAGATAGCAGATGTTCTGAAAGAGCAGCAAAATCTGGACCCGTACAAATCAGCTAGGCTAGACAATCTGGACCCTCTCTTTCTAAAATGATCCGCTGCCATTGTTGCACCCCCTATTACCAGTCTGTTCAACCTCTCTTTCGTATCGTCCGAGATCCCTAAAGATTGGAAAGCTGCCGCGGTCATCCACCTCTTCGAAGGGGGTGATACTCTAGACCCAAACTAAAGTCTTCGAAAGCCAAGTTAATAAACAGATAACTGACCATTTCGAATCCCAACGTACCTTCTCCGCTGTGCAATCCGTTTTCCGAGCTGGTCACAGGTGCACCTCAGCCATGCTCAAGGTACTAAACGATATCATAACCACCATTGATAAAAGCCAGTACTGTGCAGCCGTCTTCATCGACCTGGCCAAGTCTTTCAACTCTACCCTCAAGCCGTAAGAGTGCAAAATAGTTTACCCAGTGTGACGACCCTCCCACTCTGTCTGCCGTACTCTCTCTTTGTTCTTGTTTCCTTATTAGGATACTGGTGGGCGGAGTTGGGAGGGTCGTCAGCTACATGGGAAACACCTGTGTCCCAGGATAAATAGACCTCTTCCAGATTCATTGGGAAGACTCTCTCCATGTTTGCTATTTAGGTTGATATTGAAGGCCAATCTGATGGAGAGTGGTATTCTTGAAGTTACCACTGGGGCAGCCTCTGCTGAGGTCTCACCGTCTCCCCGTCTCCCCGTAACGTTACAATGGCCATGCCATCGGTTAGTCCTAGTAGTCTTTTTGAACAGCAGAACGAACTGCTTCTGTTACAGCTAGAGCATGATCGTGAGAAGCTAGAGCATGATCATGAGAAGCTAGAGCATGATCGTGTAAAATATGAAAAGGAATTGGCATTTAAACAAGATATGGAGCGTGCTAAAATCAAGCTGCAACAAGAGTGGATAGAGTTGGTTACGGAAGGAAAGATCTCAGGGGGGAGTTTGTTCTGGGAAGGTGACCCAGATTTAACTAGGGGTCGTTCGTCTTTTGGTCGTGCACCGGACACATTTGATATTGTTGGGAACTTACGGTTGTTGCCTCAATTTAATGAAAAGGACCCTGATACATTATTTTCATTGTTTGAGAATGTTGCTGATGCTAGGAGTTGGCCTGATTCTGACGGCACTTTAATGCTGCAGTGTGTGCTGACTGGTAAAGCACAGAAAGCATATTCAGCTCTTAGTGTACCCGACAGTGCCAGTTATGATAAGGTTAAAACAGCTGTGTTACAGATTTACGAATTGGTTCCTGAGGCTTACCGCCAACGATTTTGAACTTTAAAAAGGGATGATAAACAGACTCAAGTTGAGTTTGTGTGAGAATTATCTTCACAGTTTAATTGCTGGTGTTATGACTTTCCAAGGGCTGTGTGATCTGATTATGTTAGAGAAATTTAATGACACAATCCCTGATCGTATTGCCACGTACATTAACAAACGAAAAGTAAAGACTGTCGCTGAAGCTGCGGTTTTGGCAGACGAATATGTTTTGACTCACAAAAGTGTCTTTGCAGATCCTCGTATTCGGAGTGAGTGGGGGTGTTCGGAGAGATTTGGGCCTCGCTCACCGAGATACTTTGGTTCACGGGCAGAGTTCCATTCAATTAGGGTAAAGCTGACTTTGGTCAAGAGTGTCTCTACTGTCAAGGTTCAGGTCATTGGAAAAACTAATGTCCGGTTCTCAGGGCAAAGGGTAAATTCAGTACGTGTGCTTATGTTAAATCTAAGCCTACAGCGTTAGCTGCGTCTGTTCCACATCAGTTCACACATTGTCTCAGGCCCAGGGGCATGTGAAAGTCCATATTGGCCCAGACTATTTACCTTTCATTACGGAGGGTTTTGTGTCTATGTTAGGAAGTAAGGACCTAGTGCCAGTGAAGATCTTGAGAGACACAGGTGCCTCTGAATCGTTTGTGTTGGAGTCTGTGTTACCCTTTTCTGCTGAGACTGATTTGGGGAATAGTGTTCTAATTAGCGGAATAGGTTTGAACACTCTGTCAGTTCCATTGCATAAACTGATGTTGGATTGTGGACTGGTGAAAGGTGATGTTGTTGCGGAGGTGTGTCCTTCATTGCCTATTGAGGGTATCGACGTTATCCTTGGGAATAACTTGGCTGGTGAGCGTGTGTTGCCTGTCGTGTTTCCATCTCTAGTGGTTTCCACTAAGCCGTCATTTGTTGGGAATCCTGATGAGTGTACAGAGTTTCCCAGAGGTGTTCTCTGTGTGTGCAGTGATGCGTTCTATGAGCCGTGGCGAACTGGTCACTGCGCCGACTAATGAGAATAACGCAAGTATGTCACTACTTTCCCTGTTATCCCGTTATCTGTAACCCGCTCAGATCTAATCAATGTGCAACGGACTGATCCCACATTAGAAGAGTTGTGTGACCAAATTGTGCCTGTGGAACAGTTAGGAGATGTCGCCCATTGCTATTTTCTCCAAGAGGATGTCCTGATGAGAAAGTGGGTGTCTCATGGTAGTTGTTTTCTGGGGGAGGTGATTAGGTTGTTGTACCAGCTCCATATTAAACACAATTTGTCTAGCGCCTATCATGCGCAAAGTCAAGGAGAACTGGAACGTTTCCATCAAACACTTAAGTCTTTGTTGAGAGCTTATTGTGGATAAGGATTGGGAGGAGGGGTTGCCTTGGTTACTGTTAGCCGCTAGGGAGGTTTCACAGGAGAGTACGGGGTTCAGTCCAAATGATCTTGTTTTTGGACATAGGGTGCGTGGACTTCTATCTGTTCTCCAAGATGACTGGAAGTCTCCCGAGCCTCTTCAGTCCCTGTTATCGTATGTGTGTGATTTCGGGCGACGCTTGTACGCCGCTGGTGAAATGACCAGGTTCTTGCTCTGCTGCCAATTGTTTGTTCTCCTTTTCAAGCCAAGTTTCAAGGTCCATATACAGTGGTGCGGCAGTACACTGAGCAAAATTATCTAGTTGCCACTCCAGAATGGAGGAAAGCACACCAACGGTACCATGTAAATTTGTTAAAACCCTATTATGCACGTTCCTCTGAAACTGAACAGTGGGAGTCTACAGAGGACGGTAAACCTGTTATTTTGACTGGTACCGTTATTCCTTGGGTTCTTGTCATGCTAGATCTGTGCATGAGGAGGAAGATGTTCCTGGTCCCGACATTTGCATACTGCAGGGTAGATTGAAAAATTCAGAGACACTGGATATTTTAGACAGCCTTCTCACTCATCTACCTTTTGATGGGCGGAAAGAAATGGTTGGTCTGATTCTGAGATTTCCAGGTTTGTTTTCTAATACACCTACACGTACAAACTTAATAGAACATGATATTGACATTGGAGATGCTGACTCCATTCGTCAGCAGTTCTATAGAGTTTCTTCAGAGAAACTGCTTTGTCTGGATGCTGAGGTCAAGTACATGCTGGAGAGTAAGATAGCAGAGCCTTCTTTCTCCAGTTGGGCTTCTCCCTGTATCTTCGTCAGTAAACCGGATGGAACAAACATATTTTGTACGGACTACCGTAAGGTAAACAGTGTCACTAAACCAGATTAATTTCCTCTTCCTCAGAGGGAGGACTGCGTTGATCAAGTCGGTGCAGCTAAGTTTGTGAGCAAATTTGACCTGTTAAAGGGCTATTGGCAGGTGCCACTGACGAGTAGGGCACGTGAAATCTCTGCCTTTATTACACCCTCTGGTCTGTACTCGTATTCGGTTATGAGTTTCGGTCTGCGTAATGCACCTGCCACTTTTCAGCGACTCATGAACAGGGTTGTCGCCGGTCTGGCCGGGTGCGCTGTTTATCTGGACGATGCAGTTTGCAATTCCAATGCTCATTGTTACACAATGAATGATCTTTTGTTTGATGAAATCTGTTTTTCAGCCTAACACGAAACATTTTGTGAACCGCTTGTGTTGTGAATTCCGTCTCATTCCATTTTCGACGACACATTCCAGGTAAATAACCCACACAGAACGTGACTTTTCCAGTCATGTTTGGTTTCACTGCAATCAACTGGTTTGTTTGTAACACAATCAAACCTGATGGGCCATTTCGCAGGACGTATTGACTGAAAGAAACCGATTTGAAAACAACAAGTCATGACATCATTGTGCACCAATGATTTGCCTGCTGTTTCGTTGATTGACTATCTTTTAACCCAATGTCTTGAAATCTAGCTGGGAAGATAGCCAATGAGCTGAGCTAAACGGCAATACGCCATGTTTATGTGTTGCAAGACCAACCCATGTAATAAGCCCTGGCGTAAAGTGAGTAATTCGCTATTGAAGTTTCATACCGGAAGGAGAAGCACATATTACGCACTGCATTGTTTGGTAAACGTGCAGATTCAGCTGTTTATATATCAATCATTATGGCAACTTAGTCAGGGAAAGCTAAATCTAAGTCTAGATATACAGATGTAGACACAATTTTAGAATAAATTGATTGGGAAGGTGAGACAGAGATTGTTGTAGGAAGCTTCATTTAGCGATTGTGGAGGAATATTTTTTTAACGGGAGAGGACATCGTTTTGGACTGGTAAATTCTTATCATGCTAATGTCCTTGTTTGAAATTAATAATATAAAATATTATTTATGATTTTTTTCAAATTTTAGAAGCAATATATAAACATGTAATGTCATGCAATGTGAGATGCGTGTGTCTGCTGCCCCACCCCAACCCACATGACATAGGCTATTTGAGGCTGTTGAGGAGAGGGCAGGACCACATCAATGGCCAAAGTGAAATGGAGACAGTAGATACAGCTGGTCTGTTGTAATATAATAAAGACAGTAGATCTAGCTGGTCTGTCATAATATAATAGAGACAGTAGATCTAGCTGAAATGTCATAATATAAAAGAGACAGTAGATCTAGCAGGTAATAATAATAGAATAATATATTCAACCTAATATATTCAACATTCAACCTTCAACTCTCTATATATATCTGTTTATTATACCTGTTGATACAGGGCTCATATGTGAAACTATTCTAACTGAACATTTTCTTTCACAGTGACACTGACTCTGAATGGGAGTCTAATCCGGTGTCCTGTGTGAATTTAAGTACGCTCTCTCTAATTCTCTCTTTCTCTCTCTCGGAGGACCCGAGCCCTAGGACCATGCGTCAGGACTACCTGGCATTATGACTCCTTGCTGTCCCCAGTCCACCTGGCATTGCCGCTGTTCCAGTTTCAACTGTTCTGCCTGCGGCTATGGAACCCTAAACTGTTATACAGCACTCTTATGGTGCTGTCCTGTTGCACCCTCTACAACCATTGTGATCTCCACCCGGCACAGTCAGAAGAGGACTGGCCACCCCTCATAGCCTGGTTCTTCTCTAGGTTTCTTCCTTGCCTTGCTAGGGAGTTTTTCCTAGCCACCGTGCTTCTACACCTGCATTGCTTGCTGTTTGGGGTTTTATGCTGGGGCTATATAAATAGATTTGATTTGAAAGAGGACTGAGGGTCTTCCAAATATTGAAAGTGTGTAAATAGTTGCCCATGTTATTTTGTAAATGTATATATATATTTTTTTTCATACATTTTTTAATCAATAATTTTTTTTCCATAATTTTTTTCATTTATTTTTCTCAATTTTTTTTTTTTTTGGGGGGGGGTTTGTTAGAATACCATTTTGTTATTTTGTATATAGTTATTTGTTTCAAAATGTATACCTTCACCAATTTGGCCACTTGGGTACATTTGAGATACTTGTGTGGGACACCTGGGCGACTTCATGATAAATGTCATGTAGCACACTCATTTTGGAAGTTATCATTCTGAAACTTTGCACAAGTACTGTTGCCCTCTTATATTTTTCACTGAAATTGTCCACATCATCCTATCTGAATGTTTGTTTTATCTTGTTCATTTTAAAGATGATGATGCAAAAATAAAAATAAAAAATGTATGTTTTTTTTCATTGTTTTATCTATACCAGATCTATTGTGTTATAATATCCTACATTCATTTCACAGGTACACAAACTTCAGAGTGTTTTCTTTCAAATGGTACCAAGAATATGCATATCCTTGGTTCTGTGCCTGAGCTACAGGCTGTTAGATTTGGGTATGTCTTCAGGTGGAAATTGCACAAATTGGGGGGAGCTGTAAGAAGTTCATTGCATTTAGGTTACCTTAGTTAATGAATATATTTTGTTATTCCTTATCTCAACGTTGTCTCCCTTTTGTTACTGGCTTCGAGCCGATTCGTGACACCAGACTATCTGTATTGATCCTGTTTGCACTAAGTCTTTTGACTCACATATGCTGCTGCTACTGTTAATTATCTAGCTTGTTGCCTAGTCACTTTACCCTACCTAAACGTACATATCTACCTCAGTTACCTCGTACCCCCTCACAATGACTCTGTACTGGTACCCTGTGTATATAGCCAAGTTAATCTTACTAGTTGTGTATTTATTCCTCGTGTTATCTTTCTATTTAAGTAAGCATTTCACTGTTAGTCTACACCTGTTGTTTACAAAGCATGTGAAAAATACAATTTGATCATGTAACAGTGTGATCAAATTAAGATCCTACATCTTTATGCTTGCCAGACAACCAGGGCAGTGCAGTAAAGCTCAGTTTAGCAGTGTGAACAGGGTATAAGTGATACTGCAGTGTGGGTATCTTGTAGGAATTGTAAGAGGGGGTGTTGTCAATTCCTTGAATGGAGACGGTACCATGTGGACATACAGTATGTACATGGTTGGAAAGGGTGCCCAGATCACCACCGGGAAGCGGTATGGGGGTTTGTCATGATTTCATTATGACATTGTTAATATAACTTTGAGAGACTGCACTGGGTTCACATGGAAACAATATTTTCTGGTGAAATGTGTTTTAATATGCAATGGTACATTTTGTAATGTAATAAAGCAAAATATACTGTACATCAACAGATTCATGAATTCAAATTTGAACTCAAGAAATGCTGTGGTAAATACCACAAGGTTAATTTAACATTACAACAACAATTGGGATCAATTCGTGAATTAAGTGAAAACATGAACAATAAAGTATAGGAAAGAGACTGTCTTGATTCTGCTACTCACATTAGTCTAGAATTTGGTTCTTGGTTGCAGAGATGAGAAAAACCCTGAAGCTCTATGATACAAAAAGAGTGTTGCTTTTTGTCTTGACAAAGTATATAATAGCAATTAAAAAATAGATTTTTGACAAATGTATTCCTCTGCACTGTCATTCACTCCGTCTGAACACCTGACATCAGAGTACACACTCTCCTGTTGTGTCTCTCTCTTCTTTCTTCCTCTTTTAGTTTTCCTCTCAGAGAAATGCAATGCAGCATAATTCAGGGTATCTGCATCTTGATCCTGTGAATAGTCATATTTTCATCAAACTATTATACAATATTAAACCCTAACAGGATATGTAGTTTTAAAATAATAAGGTGAGAAAAGTAATGCCATGTTACATTTCTGGACAATATTGTTTAGACAACTTTGCTGTGTTTACCTTGCTGCTTGATTCTCTAGTTGAGTTGTCATGTCCTATATGCTGAGAAGCACCCACTGTTTCCATTAATAAAAAGAAAAAAGCATCAAAATTACTAGACTTTCAAAGGGAAATTTGCTAAACCGTTTTAGATAATATTTAAATAACAATTTGCAAAGTGAAATAGTTGACCTTTACAATGTTCACAAACTGGTCTAGTATGTCTGGTGCAGATGAGGATAATGATCCCAATCACACAGACGGCCGAGGTCACTCCCAGAGCAATGATTACAGGATCTGTTGCTTTTTCTAGAAATGTAAAACAAAATCATAGTTCTGACATTCATACTTATGTGAAATACAGTTATATAGATGCTTTTTTAAGTGTAAAACCACAAGAACGTATACTATTCAACCTTTAATCATGGCTTCAGTTAAGAATGTTTTAGATTTTAGATACAGTGCCTTGCGAAAGTATTCGGCCCCCTTGAACTTTGCGACCTTTTGCCACATTTCAAGCTTCAAACATAAAGATATAAAACTGTATTTTTTTGTGAAGAATCAACAACAAGTGGGACACAATCATGAAGTGGAACGACATTTATTGGATATTTCAAACTTTTTTAACAAATCAAAAACTGAAAAATTGGGCGTGCAAAATGATTCAGCCCCTTTACTTTCAGTGCAGCAAACTCTCTCCAGAAGTTCAGTGAGGATCTCTGAATGATCCAATGTTGACCTAAATGACTAATGATGATAAATACAATCCGTCTCCGTATAAATGCACCTGCACTCTGATAGTCTCAGAGGTCCATTAAAAGCGCAGAGAGCATCATGAAGAACAAGGAACACACCAGGCAGGTCCGAGATACTGTTGTGAAGAAGTTTAAAGCCGGATTTGGATACAAAAAGATTTCCCAAGCTTTAAACATCCCAAGGAGCACTGTGCAAGCGATAATATTGAAATGGAAGGAGTATCAGACCACTGCAAATCTACCAAGACCTGGCCGTCCCTCTAAACTTTCAGCTCATACAAGGAGAAGACTGATCAGAGATGCAGCCAAGAGGCCCATGATCACTCTGGATGAACTGCAGAGATCTACAGCTGAGGTGGGAGACTCTGTCCATAGGACAACAATCAGTCGTATATTGCACAAATCTGACCTTTATGAAAGAGTGGCAAGAAGAAAGCCATTTCTTAAAGATATCCATAAAAAGTGTAGTTTAAAGTTTGCCACAAGCCACCTGGGAGACACACCAAACATGTGGAAGAAGGTGCTCTGGTCAGATGAAACCAAAATTGAACTTTTTGGCAACAATGCAAAACATTATGTTTGGCGTAAAAGCAACACAGCTCATCACACAGAACAAACCATCCCCACTGTCAAACATGGTGGTGGCAGCATCATGGTTTGGGCCTGCTTTTCTTCAGCAGGGACAGGGAAGATGGTTAAAATTGATGGGAAGATGGATGGAGCCAAATACAGGACCATTCTGGAAGAAAACCTGATGGAGTCTGCAAAAGACCTGAGACTGGGACGGAGATTTGTCTTCCAACAAGACAATGATCCAAAACATAAAGCAAAATCTACAATGGAATGGTTCAAAAATAAACATATCCAGGTGTTAGAATGGCCAAGTCAAAGTCCAGATCTGAATCCAATCGAGAATCTGTGGAAAGAACTGAAAACTGCTGTTCACAAATGCTCTCCATCCAATCTCACTGAGCTCGAGCTGTTTTGCAAGGAGGAATGGGAAAAAATTTCAGTCTCTCGATGTGCAAAACTGATAGAGACATACCCCAAGCGACTTACAGCTGTAATCGCAGCAAAAGGTGGCGCTACAAAGTATTAACTTAAGGGGGCTGAATAATTTTGCAAGCCCAATTTTTCAGTTTTTGATTTGTTAAAAAAGTTTGAAATATTCAATAAATGTCGTTCCACTTCATGATTGTGTCCCACTTGTTGTTGATTCTTCACAAAAAAATACAGTTTTATATCTTTATGTTTGAAGCCTGAAATGTGGCAAAAGGTCGCAAAGTTCAAGGGGGCCGAATACTTTCGCAAGGCACTGTATATACATATATACTACCTACTAATATTCAGGATTGTTCCATTGCCAAACATGATCTCCCCACATGTGGCCACAGCACAGTAGTAAGTCCCAGCATCAGAGAGACTGAGGTTGTTCTTGGAGAGGCTATAGACACAGCTATGTGTAGTAGAAGGAGTCCCAGGGCTCTTCTTACACTCATCACTCTTGTTCCCAGAGGTGTAAATGACTCCTGGATGGGATTCTCCTGATCCGGCTCTAAACCAGTACACACTGCGTTCTCCTGTACAGGTCTCAGAGAGTACTGTACACTGCAGAGTCACAGAGTGTCCTGGATGGACTGGGTCAGACACTGGCCTCTGCACTACAGTATGGTAGTGTGACCTTTGGTGATTCTTACCTAAATGGAATACATGTTTTGATTCTCTAATATATCACATGCTTCATTCACAAAGATTCGAAGAGTTCCGTTTTGTCAGCTAATTGTATTCATTAATGAGGGTTTTTCTTTTGTAATAATGTGTATGCTACTACTGGCATTAAAAAAATCAACATCACAGTGGGTACGATGCGAGCTGTGTGAATAACATGTAAATGTACTACTGTTAATAGTATTTAGGCACTATGATTACCTTTCAATAGTAAAAGAGTCCCATTGATAAAGTTGACTTCATAGGCTGTTCTCGCTGCACAATAGTAAACGGCTTCATCTGTTGGGTCCGTGTTTGTAATAGCAAGTCGATACATCCCATCACCATCAGCCTTCTCCACATTGACACGTGAATGGTTAAAGTCCTTGTGCCATACAGGCATATCATATTTTGTCATTGTTACAATAGTTTGAGGCTTTTGCCCCAAAATTTGTTTGTACCAGAACATATTGATATCTTCCTTTGAAAAAACACAGTATAGTGTCACTGGGTCCCCAGGATGAACCTCCTGAACTTGAGTTTGATACTGAACATCATTGCATTGTGTCACATCTGTAAAAACACATTTTATAACCATGCCAATTAAATTACAACTATTGCCTACGTTATAAAGTGATAATGCAATGCATTTACAAGAAACAATCAACTTAAATGGGAAAAAAAAAAATCCGTAAATATTTTTTTCTATAACACCTTCAATTGTGTTTGAGGTAAAACATGTCCACAGTTTTCATCCATATGTTTCCTTTAACATTTCAGATTAGTTTAATGAACTACATATTAGAAATACATGATAAGCGACTGCTTTCCCAGACACATACTAGACAATCTCCATGTAGAATGTTTTTCACAATCTCCATTATGAATAGTTTTAGTCCAAAACTAGGGTCTTGGAATTAAGCCATTAATGATTGAAAAATAGGTTAAGTTTGGAATTTCACTTACACATCAAACTGAGAAGTACCACAATCCCTCCAGTTTCGATCATCTTGGTGAGTAGCTCTTACACGTCTGGTGCAGTTGTCCTCTGCCCATGAAATGCAAAAATGGCAAGTCTATACTCACAGACATATCTGATAGGCTGGAGAAAACTATATCATGCTACACTTCCTGTTAGATTTTCCCACCAACAACCTGGTTGGTTATCTAAGGGCCAGATATACATTTATTGGGGGGAGGGGCTGGTCCAACTCAAAGTGTCAGAAAAAAGCACCCCCCCCCCCAAAGTTAAAAATATTTTCAAATGACCCTCCTGTTCTACTGTAAAATAGACTGAACACTCTCCTCCTTACAGAATTTACTCAAAATAATGTTTACAACCACAAATAACAATAACTGTGTTTATAAATGTGGATATAAAAGCTTGCTTTTGTGGCACAGTCGATGCCACGCAGGGCTACGGGCCTGAAGGTTGAGGGTTCACCGACCACCACAGATGTGCTCACTCTCCCTGCCTGTTTCATTACACTACGATCAGAGCCAGCTGCAAACAATGATCAGCTAGAGGGAATCAGATTTTCAACATTTTGATGCTGTATTTATAATTATATAAAATATATGCAATGGATTTTCCACCGACAAGTTTATGTGCCAATGCACCACACAACCAATAAACAAAGCTTACCGACTTCGGGCACTTCATTATCATGGTTTTCAGTTTCAACACCACAATAACTAGACTATGGCAATCTCTCGACAAACAGAAAATACATCCCTCCCTACCTTGTAGACTCACCAAGTATTGAAGGCTTTGCTTAACAATCTCTGAATGTCATTAAACTTTTTGGTGTTTCCATTCATCAATTGGCTGCTGCACAGTTTGGATTGATTGATTGATTGATTGACCTTATTTGTCAGTAATTATTTTTTATTTTTTTGTGTATTGCACAATAAAGTCGGAGACCTATTTCCATTGTGGTCCCTATTTTGTACGTAAATACATCTACAAATACATAGAAACAGACACATTACAGAGATAGAGACAAAAAATGCTCAACCTCCAGATGAGAGGGGAGTTCAGGTACAATTCTTACACGTTTGTTTGGCTGGAAGCATAATCCTTAGATGTTTGTGGCTGCTGGTGAACCATGATGTGCAGGCATATTCAAAGTGACACTGGACTAGCCCACTTGCCAGAGTCTTTAGGGTGTCTTTAGCTAGGATTCCATCCAATTAGTGACAGATTTTCATGTGAATATTTTACAATATTCATAAAAACAATATGCCATATGAGAAATTTAATGGACATCCATATGCAATCAGATCCAACCTGGCACAGCCAGCGCCATCAATAAATGAGGGATGTTGGCCATATGAGCCACATTTACGTGTCCTTAATTAAAAACAGCTTATAACAAATTACAAAACACTATTCCTTGTGCCCACCTCATTGTTCAGTTGTCAGAGATTTGAGCACTAAATGTATCAGGGCATTGCATACAAAGGCTTAGGTGTCCACCATGATATTCATATTTGTATATATATATACAGTTCAATTCGGAAATTTACAAACACTTAGGTTGGAGTCATTAAAACTCATTTTTCAACCACTCCATACATTTCTTGTTAACAAATTATAGTTTTGGCAAGTCGATTAGGACATCTACATTGTGCATGACACAAGTAATTTTCCAAACAATTGTTTACAGATTTCTAATTTCACGTATAATTCACTGTATCACAATTCCAGTGGGTCAGAAGATAACATACACTTAGTTGACTGAGTGTATGTGGCAGCTGGTTACATGAACACTGGAAGAGCTGGTTAGGGGAAATGTCTCGAGTCACACAAAAGGGAATATAACATTGTGGATAAAGTTTGTAATTACACAATCTCATGTGTAAAACATCTTAAGACCTGCATCCCTACACTGAGAGCTTTGACGTTTCTAAAATGACATATTTGGGTGTTTTTGGAGCCTTTGTTTGGGTTTTTTCAGGGCCTCTGTACCACACAATAATGAGGAAGTGATTTGCTATTTGAGGTAAGTTTCTAAAAATGTGAAATGACAAAAAGGTGTCTGGACCCTTCTATAACATTCCATTTACATCATAAATAGACATTTGGTTGTAAAAAATAAATATCAAATCAAATCAAATGTTATAGGTCACATACACATATTTAACAGATGTTGTTGTGGGGGTAGCGCAGTGCTTGTAAATGCTTGTATCCTTTAAGACGTTGGGTTCCTGAGCGGTCCACTGGTTACTGCCTGTTTAGCCTGACACTTGAGAGCTTTCAGGTAATCAACCCAGTCTACCTTATAGATCCCAGACCACTTCGATATAGGACTTCACAGTGTTGTAGTTAAAACACCGACAAGGGGAACAAGTGCATTTTCAGTCAGATGTTTTCATGACAAAAACAATTCAATGAAACAGGACAAGTTAAAAGGCTGGAAATATATAGCAAATGTACTGTGCAGACAGACAGAAAAAATAAGAAATTCGTTGTTATAGTTAGTTAGACAAATTTATTTAAGTTTCAAACCACAATGATACAATTATACAAAATACAGATATTTTTAAAACCACATTGAGACCACATTTGAGACAATAAAAACAATCACGGTCAAAAATGGTACAGGTATCACCAAAATACATTACATAATCTATACAAATGTATCCATACAACAACAAAAAGTAATGTGGATAGGACGATTAGGCACTTAAAAATAAACTATATATGAGACACCATAGTATACAGTAACATGTAAGCTACGGTGGGGACTTTATGACAAAACAGGCTTGTCAGGTTAATCGAAGAAATGGGTCACGGGTTGGACAATTTTACAGGAAGTATTGAACACTATGTTCCAGCCAATGAGGTATGTTTTCAAGTTTGAATATTTGATCTTTGGTTGTCATTTAAGCACCGACCAAACAAACCCCACCTCCCCAAATGTTACATACCACGATGGTCAGATTAGGAGTTGCTGTGAATATTCTCAGTGCAGTGTGTAAGTACAATTTCGTCACTGGTAGAATATTAAAAAATGTTTTGTTGTGGTGCTGTGCAATTCAATACAATTCAAGCTTCTTGAAGGGTAGGATAAATGGACATTTAGAACGTTCAACCAACACACATACCATCTAAAAATGAATTATAACTTGAGTCAGTGCAAATAAACAAAGAAAGCAAAATAAATGTATTTCATCTGGAATGAATTTCACAGAATACTGTTTTCTCTTGTTTAACATTTGTCCTTGTCTGTGTGATAACTACAGTATGCTTGTGTTTCTGTTTCCATTTCATTTAGATGTAGACCCTGCTAAGTCCAGTGACCACTGTTCAACTTGGTGATCCTGTAACCCTGCTATGTGTTTTCCCAGAAGAAGAATTCAGTGATAAGCAAATGCACTGGTACAAGCAAACTATGGGAGGTATTCCACAACTTGTCGCATGAATGCAGAAATATTTAACAGAGCCTGTGTTTCACTTTGGATTGAATAATGCACACTTCAATGTAAAATTGGATCAGATCATGTTTTGCCTTACTGTCATGAAGATGATCCCAGAAGATGAAACCATGTACTATTGTGCAATTGGAAGACAGATGACTGTGGAATTTAGAGATGGCACATATCTGTCTTTGAAAGGTAAAATCATTTTAATTAAGTGTTAATTGGACAATAATTTGTTCAGTAATTAAACAAAATATTTGCTCGGTACATTTGTAATTTCTCAGCCTACAGAAAGATTGCAGTAAAATATGTTTATCTTATACTATTTTAAAGTCTGATAATTGCTCATCATGTCACGATTAATTTAGGAAATGGTTAGAAGACTGACTACAAGACAGTGGACCAATAGCCAGAGTCTGACCCAGTCCATCCAGGAGACTCTTATTTCAATGTTTATCACAACAGTTTTATTTGTTAAGTTATCCATAGTTATAGATGCTGAGGGTGCTACATACATATGATTCTAGAGAGCCAAACTGCAATAATTGTGTATTCACGTGACACTGACATTTCTTTCATGAAAACAACATCAATTAGGTCTCAGTCAGAAAAGGTCACACTACCAGACTGTAGAGCAACAGCCAGTGTCTGACCCAGTCCAACCAGAAGACTCTGTGACTCTGCAGTGTACTGTACTCTCTGAGACCTGTACAGGAGAACATAGTGTGTACGTACTGGTTCAGAGCCAGATCAGGAGAATCTCATCCAGGAGTCATTTACACCTATGGGAACAGGAGTGATGAGTGTGAGAAGAGCCCTGAGGCCCTCTCCTACACAGAGCCGTGTCTACAGCCTCTCCATGAACAACCTCAGTTTCTCTGATGCTGGGACTTACTACTGTGCTGTGGCCACATGTGGGGAGATCCTGTTTGGCGACGGAACAAACCCAAATATTGGTAGGTAATGAATATTATGAGTTGTAATGTAGAAAAAAGTAATATTTAAGTGGTGCATATAGCATAGGGGTTGAAGTACATTTTGCTATGACAATATTCTCATCATAGACCAGAAATTAATGTACAACTACAGTATATACTAAAAAAATGCTAAAAACAAAATACAAGCGATTGATAGTTCAACTTAACTTCGAACACAAGCTATTTAATCAAATATCTCCTTCAATATGTGGCTTCAGTCAACCAATGTATATAATATGATAATAATAATCATATATTTAGCTTGTAATCAAACAAATATTCAACACAACAAATTTAAATTGAGATGATGGGGATGGAGATTGAATGTCTATAGTTAGCTGGGGAGGATGGAATGGGAGTTGAGTCAGTTTGGGTTGGAAAGGCAGTATAGTTTGAGCAGAAGGGGCATCGATGGTACAGAAAGAGAGAGACATAGAGACGTCGTCCTTAACGTAGGAGTCACTTCTAGCTAGCCAACAGCTAGCCAACGTCTACTGAATAGAACTTTCGCATTCCGGTCGCATTCCGCTTCGCTCCTCAGGTAGTATCACATTTTCATTTCATTTCATTACAGTCCCAACGGTGTGATTTGTTTGATCGTAGCTAGCTACATAGCTAGCTACATAGCCGTCTTTGTTTCAAAGATAATTGTGTAGTCTAGAGCGATTTTCTAGGTTAGCTAGCCAGCTATTGTCGTTCTTTTAACGCAACGTAACGTAATCAACACTGCTAGCTAGCCAGCTAGACCCCGAATAGCAGCATTGTAGAAACTTTACACTCAACGGAACGACTTGATTAGTGTAGTGTCAACAACGCAGCCACTGCCAGCTAGCCTACAAAGTCAACAACGCAGCCACTGCCAGCTAGCCTACCTCAGCAGTACTGTATCATTTTAATCATTTTAGTCAATAAGATTCTTGCTACGTAAGCTTAACTTTCTGAACATTCGAGACGTGTAGTCCACTTGTCATTCCAATCTCCTTTGCATTAGCGTAGCCTCTTCTCTAGCCTGTCAACTATGTGTCTGTCTATCCCTGTTCTCTCATCTCTGCACAGACCATACAAACGCTCCACACCGCGTGGCCGCGGCCACCCTAATCTGGTGGTCCCAGCGCGCACGACCCACGTGGAGTTCCAGGTCTCCGGTAGCCTCTGGAACTGCCGATCTGCGGCCAACAAGGCAGAGTTCATCTCAGCCTATGCCTCCCTCCAGTCCCTCGACTTCTTGGCACTGACGGAAACATGGATCACCACAGACAACACCGCTACTCCTACTGCTCTCTCTTCGTCCGCCCACGTGTTCTCGCACACCCCGAGAGCTTCTGGTCAGCGGGGTGGTGGCACCGGGATCCTCATCTCTCCCAAGTGGTCATTCTCTCTTTCTCCCCTTACCCATCTGTCTATCGCCTCCTTTGAATTCCATGCTGTCACAGTTACCAGCCCTTTCAAGCTTAACATCCTTATCATTTATCGCCCTCCAGGTTCCCTCGGAGAGTTCATCAATGAGCTTGATGCCTTGATAAGCTCCTTTCCTGAGGACGGCTCACCTCTCACAGTTCTGGGCGACTTTAACCTCCCCACGTCTACCTTTGACTCATTCCTCTCTGCCTCCTTCTTTCCACTCCTCTCCTCTTTTGACCTCACCCTCTCACCTTCCCCCTACTCACAAGGCAGGCAATACACTCGACCTCATCTTTACTAGATGCTGTTCTTCCACTAACCTCATTGCAACTCCCATCCAAGTCTCCGACCACTACCTTGTATCCTTTTCCCTCTCGCTCTCATCCAACACTTCCCACACTGCCCCTACTCGGATGGTATCGCGCCGTCCCAACCTTCGCTCTCTCTCCCCGCTACTCTCTCCTCTTCCATCCTATCATCTCTTCCCTCTGCTCAAACCTTCTCCAACCTATCTCCTGATTCTGCCTCCTCAACCCTCCTCTCCTCCCTTTCTGCATCCTTTGACTCTCTATGTCCCCTATCCTCCAGGCCGGCTCGGTCCTCCCCTCCCGCTCCGTGGCTCGACGACTCATTGCGAGCTCACAGAACAGGGCTCCGGGCAGCCGAGCGGAAATGGAGGAAAACTCGCCTCCCCTGCGGACCTGGCATCCTTTCACTCCCTCCTCTCTACATTTTCCTCCTCTGTCTCTGCTGCTAAAGCCACTTTCTACCACTCTAAATTCCAAGCATCTGCCTCTAACCCTAGGAAGCTCTTTGCCACCTTCTCCTCCCTCCTGAATCCTCCTCCCCCTCCCCCTCCTCCCTCTCTGCAGATGACTTCGTCAACCATTTTGAAAAGAAGGTCGACGACATCCGATCCTCGTTTGCTAAGTCAAACGACACCGCTGGTTCTGCTCACACTGCCCTACCCTGTGCTCTGACCTCTTTCTCCCCTCTCTCTCCAGATGACATCTCGCGTCTTGTGACGGCCGGCCGCCCAACAACCTGCGCGCTTGACCCTATCCCCTCCTCTCTTCTCCAGACCATTTCCGGTGACCTTCTCCCTTACCTCACCTCGCTCATCAACTCATCCCTGACCGCTGGCTACGTCCCTCCCGTCTTCAAGAGAGCGAGAGTTGCACCCCTTCTGAAAAAACCTACACTCGATCCCTCCGATGTCAACAACTACAGACCAGTATCCCTTCTTTCTTTTCTCTCCAAAACTCTTGAACGTGCCGTCCTTGGCCAGCTCTCCCGCTATCTCTCTCAGAATGACCTTCTTGATCCAAATCAGTCAGGTTTCAAGACTAGTCATTCAACTGAGACTGCTCTTCTCTGTATCACGGAGGCACTCCGCACTGCTAAAGCTAACTCTCTCTCCTCTGCTCTCATCCTTCTAGACCTATCGGCTGCCTTCGATACTGTGAACCATCAGATCCTCCTCTCCACCCTCTCCGAGTTGGGCATCTCCGGCGCGGCCCATGATTGGATTGCGTCCTACCTGACAGGTCGCTCCTACCAGGTGGCGTGGCGAGAATCTGTCTCCTCACCACGCGCTCTCACCACTGGTGTCCCCAGGGCTCTGTTCTAGGCCCTCTCCTATTCTCGCTATACACCAAGTCACTTGGCTCTGTCATAACCTCACATGGTCTCTCCTATCATTGCTATGCAGACGACACACAATTAATCTTCTCCTTTCCCCCCTCTGATGACCAGGTGGCGAATCGCATCTCTGCATGTCTGGCAGACATATCAGTGTGGATGACGGATCACCACCTCAAGCTGAACCTCGGCAAGACGGAGCTGCTCTTCCTCCCGGGGAAGGACTGCCCGTTCCATGATCTCGCCATCACGGTTGACAACTCCATCGTGTCCTCCTCCCAGAGCGCTAAGAACCTTGGCGTGATCCTGGACAACACCCTGTCGTTCTCAACTAACATCAAGGCGGTGGCCCGTTCCTGTAGGTTCATGCTCTACAACATCCGCAGAGTACGACCCTGCCTCACACAGGAAGCGGCGCAGGTCCTAATCCAGGCACTTGTCATCTCCCGTCTGGATTACTGCAACTCGCTGTTGGCTGGGCTCCCTGCCTGTGCCATTAAACCCCTACAACTCATCCAGAACGCCGCAGCCCGTCTGGTGTTCAACCTTCCCAAGTTCTCTCACGTCACCCCGCTCCTCCACTCTCTCCACTGGCTTCCAGTTGAAGCTCGCATCCGCTACAAGACCATGGTGCTTGCCTACGGAGCTGTGAGGGGAACGGCACCTCAGTACCTCCAGGCTCTGATCAGGCCCTACACCCAAACAAGGGCACTGCGTTCATCCACCTCTGGCCTGCTCGCCTCCCTACCACTGAGGAAGTACAGTTCCCGCTCAGCCCAGTCAAAACTGTTCGCTGCTCTGGCCCCCCAATGGTGGAACAAACTCCCTCACGACGCCAGGACAGCGGAGTCAATCACCACCTTCCGGAGACACCTGAAACCCCACCTCTTTAAGGAATACCTAGGATAGGATAAAGTAATCCTTCTCACCCCCCTTAAAAGACTTAGATGCACTATTGTAAAGTGGCTGTTCCACTGGATGTCATAAGGTGAAAGCACCAATTTGTAAGTCGCTCTGGATAAGAGCGTCTGCTAAATGACTTAAATGTAATGTAAATGTAACATAGACAGTCTGACAAACAGGCCAGTAGCTCTTCATCGGAGCACCACACCTGCTTCTCCTGCATTCAGTTCCTCCATAGAAGCCGCTCCTTTCTGTCGGTACTGGTTCTCCATTACAAAAAATGTAGCAACCACCTGGGTGATGACATGGCTGCTGAAAAGTGCTGGAAATGCCACCACACATCAACAGTGGTTAGGAACAGTCCCTGATCCTCTTCTGCCATCTCCAGACACGGATTTCAGTCCTTGTTATCTTTTGGTAGGCCGTCATTGTAAATAAGAATTTCTCCTTAACTGACTTGCTAAATAAAGGCAAAATAATTAATAAGAAAATAACAGAACATTCAAAACCAAAACTTTATTTAAATCAATACAACAAGAAACACTTCAACGCTGCAGGCGCTACACAAAACGCAGAAATAAAATATAAAACGTGCCTTACCTTTGACGAGCTTCTTTTGTTGGCACTCCAATATGTCCCATAAACATCACAATTGGTCCTTTTGTTCGATTAATTCCGTCCATATATATCCAAAATGTCAATTTATTTGGCGAGTTTGATCCAGAAAAAAACTTCCAATTTGCGCAAAGTCACTACAAAATATCTCAAATATTACCTGTAAACTTTGCTAAAACATTTCAAACTATTTTTGTAATACAACTTTAGGTATTTTTAAACGTTAATAATCGAACAAATTGACGACGGGTCTATCTGTGTTCAATACAGGAAGACAACAAACAACGCTACTTTTCAAGTCTTGCGCAACTCTCAACAGTTTTACCCATTTCCAAGATGGCCGTACTTCTTCATTTCTCAAAGGAATAACCTCAACCAAATTCCAAAGACTGGTGACATCTAGTGGAAGCGGTAGGAACTGAAAATGAACTCCTAATTAATCTAGTGTCCCAATGAGATTTCACTGAAAAGACAGAGACCTAAAAAAAAGAAAAATTCTGAATGGTTAGTCCTCAGGGTTTTGCCTGCTACATAAGTTCTGTTATACTCACAGACATGATTCAAACAGTTTTAGAAACTTCAGAGTGTTTTCTTTCCAAATCGAATAATACGCATATCTTATATTCTTGGCATGAGTAGCAGGAAGTTGAAATTGGGCACGCTATTTATCCAAAAGGGAAAATGCTGCCCTCTATACCTTAAGAAGTTAACCAAGGCCATACTTACATTTATGACAGCTTGACATACTATGGTCAGAAGGATACAGGAAGGAGAATGGTAGCAAAATGATTGATGACCAACAGGTGAAAACAAAACACTTTAAAATAATGAAAATATGTACAATATTTACAGAGCTCTCTACCTAGGCGACCTTATAGCGCCATAGTCGATATCTTGAGGGTGGTATCTATTTCTCTTATTGTTTTATTTTAATTAAGGGTGGTATTTCACTTATAGTATTTTATTTTAATACAAGGGTGGTATATCGCTCTTACAATTGTATTTTTATTTAAGGGTGCTATATACAGTATCTCTATACTATTTATTATATTTTAATATAAGGGAGGTATATACAGTATACATTGGGGAAAAAAAGTATTTAGTCAGCCATCTTACTGTTACATTTTTCCTTCCCTTTAGAAAGATCGCTGGATTATGTCGTCATTGGACTGGGAGTGACATCTGTTTTCTGTGTGATTGTAATCATTATCCTCGTCTTCACCAGAAAAACAAAAATCAATTTGTGAACATTATAAAGTTGAGCTCTTTGGTATTACAAACTGTAGTTGATCATCTAATACATTTTATGATTAATACACAATATTTGCCGTCAACTATAAAACCTTTGTCTTTTACCTTTCTTGACTTTTGTCATGTTGATGCTTGTTTTTTTCATGTTAGCAGTGAGTGTTGCTCAGCATATTGGACATGACAACTCAAGCACCGAATGTGAGCAGGTAAATAAATACAATTGTTATAATATTGGCCTGTTGGTAGACATTTTTGGTTTGGCTGTTTGTGGAAGATTTTTAACATGATTCTAGAAACTCCAGTTGCCCGACTATTACTATTATGACGAGCTTGGAGGGTACTATGGTGTTGAATGCCGAGCTGTAGTCGATGAACAGCATTCTCACATAGGTATTCCTCTTGTCCAGATGGGTTAGGGCAGTGTGCAGTGTGGTTGAGATTGCATCGTCTGTGGACCTTTTTGGGCGGTAAGCAAATTGGAGTGGGTCTAGGGTGTCAGGTAGGGTGGAGGTGATATTGGCCTTGACTAGTCTCTCAAAGCACTTCATGATGACGGAAGTGAGTGCTACGGGGCGGTAGTCGTTTAGCTCAGTTACCTTAGCTTTCTTGGGAACAGGAACAATGGTGGCCCTCTTGAAGCATGTGGGAACAGCAGACTGGTATAGGGATTGATTGAATATGTCCGTATAGGGATTGATTGAATATGTCCGTAAACACACCGGCCAGCTGATCTGCGCATGCTCTGAGGGCGCGGCTGGGGATGCCGTCTGGGCCTGCAGCCTTGCGAGGGTTAACACGTTTAAACGTTTTACTCACCTCGGCTGCAGTGAAGGAGAGTCCGCATGTTTTCATTGCAGGCCGTGTCAGTGGCACTGTATTGTCCTCAAAGCGGGCAAAAAAGTTATTTAGTCTGCCTGGGAGCAAGACATCCTGGTCCGTGACTGGGCTGGTTTTCTTCTTGTAGTCCGTGATTGACTGTAGACCCTGCCACATACCTCTTGTGTCTGAGCCGTTGAATTGAGATTCTACTTTGTCTCTATACTGACGCTTAGCTTGTTTGATAGCCTTGCGGAGGGAATGGCTGCACTGTTTGTATTCGGTCATGTTACCAGTCACCTTGCCCTGATTAAAAGCAGTGGTTCGCGCTTTCAGTTTCACGCGAATGCTGCCATCAATCCACGGTTTCTGGTTAGGGAATGTTTTAATCGTTGCTATGGGAACAGCATCTTCAACGCACGTTCTAATGAACTCGCACACCGAATCAGCGTATTCGTCAATGTTGTTATCTGACGCAATACGAAACATATCCCAGTCCACGTGATGGAAGCAGTCTTGGAGTGTGGAATCAGCTTGGTCGGACCAGCGCTGGACAGACCTCAGTGTGGGAGCTTCTTGTTTTAGTTTCTGTCTGTAGGCAGGGATCAACAAAATGGAGTCGTGGTCAGCTTTTCCGAACGGAGGGCGGAGCAGGGCCTTATATGCGTCGCGGAAGTTAGAGTAACAATGATCCAAGGTTTTTCCAGCCCTGGTTGCGCAATCGATATGCTGATACAATTTAGGGAGTCTTGTTTTCAGATTAGCCTTGTTAAAATCCCCAGCTATAATGAATGCAGCCTCAGGATGTATGGATTCCAGTTTGCAAAGAGTCAAATAAAGTTTGTTCAGAGCCATCGATGTGTCTGCTTGGGGGGGAATATATACGGCTGTGATTATAATCGAAGAGAATTCTCTTGGTAGATAATGCGGTCGACATTTGATTGTGAGGAATTCTAAATCAGGTGAACAGAAGGATTTGAGTTCCTGTATGTTTCTTTAATCACACCACGTCTCGTTAGCCATAAGGCATACGCCCCCGCCCCTCTTCTTACCAGAAAGATGTTTGTTTCTGTCGGCGCGATGCGTGGAGAAACCTGCTGGCTGCACCGCCTCCGATAGCGTCTCTCCAGTGAGCCATGTTTCCGTGAAGGAAAGAACGTTACAGTCTCTGATGTCCCTCTGGAATGCTACCCTTGCTCGGATTTCATCAACCTTGTTGTCAAGAGACTGGACATTGGCGAGAAGAATGCTAGGGAGTGGTGCACGATGTGCCCGTCTCCGGAGCCTGACCAGAAGACCGCCTCGTTTCCCTCTTTTACAGAGTCGTTTTTTTGGGTCGCCGGCTGGGATCCATTCCGTTGTCCTGGTTGAAAGGCAGAACACAGGATCCGCGTCGCGAAAATCATATTCTTGGTCGTACTGATGGTGAGTTGACGCTGATCTTATATTCAGTAGTTCTTCTCGACTGTATGTAATGAAACCTAAGATGACCTGGGGTACTAATGTAAGAAATAACACGTAAAAAAAACAAAAAACTGCATAGTTTCCTAGGAACGCGAAGCGAGGCGGCCATCTCTGTCGGCGCCGAATCCGTGAGATTAGAAGGTTGAGGGTTTGATCCCTGGTCAAGTCACTCCAATTACTCTAAAAATGGGACTGGATGCCTCTCTGCTTGGCACTCAGTATAAAGGAGATGGATTGGGTTAAGTATCCTGTCCAGGAGGTATACTTGTACATCAAGCTGCATTCCATTATTAAATATTGAACCTATGAGCCGTTCTGGATCAGACAAGGATTACTTAACTATTTTATCGACAGTAAGGTTTGTTGCAATTTAAAAGTATTTCACATTTTTTCCCCATTTGAAGTCATTTTTCTCTATTTGCAATAATGCATAATTGTATAATAGTTCTATTTTTATTGTTTTAATAATTCTTCCTAAATGTATTATTGTTGTGGTATTTACTGTAACCCATGAAACAAACAATAAGATAGCATACCTTCTTAAACATTGTAATTAATGTAGGTTAATTACGTTCTACAGTATTTCTTGAGTTCCAACAGCATGTTTATAGCTATAATGCACCAGCATGTACCAGTAGGACTGTGTAGGATCATCAAACCACTTTATATTTAAACATTGTCTGATTCATCACATTATTTAAAATGGAGCTTTTAATAAAATTACAAAGTTGATTTACACAATTGTCATCAAAGTTCAACTCTTTGAAATGGACTACTAATTAAACATACTGCACATGCAGTCACACTTAATTTTAGAAATGATGAAAGAAACAAGCACAAGCCACACTGTATACAGGATTGGTTAGTAACTCTGGGATTTACACCCCTTTAAACTATAGAAAACAAACTGTAATCTATGTCTGTAAAAAAAGATTGCTTGTTTCTGTCAGGTTGCAACTTAAAATGGTTGACCGATTGGATGCTCCCCCTGTTCTTTAATTTCTTTCTCCTGGTTCCAGTAGTCTTGGTCGTAAAGGTCACTGCAGTGTATTGTAGCCAGTCACCACTGAATCAATGAGAAGAAACATGGAGAGAAAAACAACAATTCCTGAGATGAGTGAATCACTTCCACAAGGCTTTGTTACAGAATAGTAGAGTGGCAGAGCAGGCATCTCAAATTGCTGGCCTCAGTAAAAAATAAAGCATTGATGTTATTCATTAAGTAAGATAGTAGTCACATACTTAAAAAAAAAATGTATTAACCCCATCCACCCCCCCCTCGGAGGAGGACATACTTTTTGAAAGCTAGGATTTGTACCTGTTGACCCAACTGGTCAGCACTGAGAATGGCATCACAGATTTGTAGAGATGTGTCATCTGTTTCCACAGCATAAGTCATTGAAATTATGCAAAATCATTAGAAAAAACAACAGCAACAACAGTGTGATTTTTCCAGTAACAGCTGGATCAGTAAAAGTGCACATGATAGAGAAAAATACCAAGAATGGTGCCTGCATAACAGTATCCTGCCAGCATAACAGCATGTTGGGAGTGTGTGAGCAAGTTGACACTGTGACACAATGTCAGAGATATATAAAGTTAAATAGGAAATTAGAGCACTTAACTTGTAACCAGCTTACACTCTTTGAATAGCTGCTCTGAGCTTATTGTCTCTAGACTTGTTGCTGAGGACACTAATAAATCACACTAACATTGATTAGACTACAGGAAAATATTCAAACAAGTAAGTATTTTTTCCAACCAAATTGTGTACATAGGAACTACATTATAAAAAAAATATTTAAAAAGTCAAACTTTGAATAGCTTCCCAACATGATGATTTGGATAAATATAATTCAATTATTTAATTGTTTAAAATTCAATGGTTCTTGTAGTCAAGAAAATGGCCAATTTTAGCACCAGTTATTTAATTGTGGCAAAAGTTATTAAATTCTAGCACCAGTTTAATACTCACCATTTGTTTCCTTTTGACTTGAGTGGATGAAGAACAGTAACACAGCATTCAGCATTAATGGTCCACACAGACTAATACCAACTGGAACCAGTGCATTACAGTCCATCCCTACTACAAATACATGGTGAACATAATAACAATACAATGAAAACAGCTTTTTATGATCTAAAAACAAAATAATAATAATGAACAACAGGAACTTCTTTGTCCAACCTTTTAAAAGAGTGCATATTAAGTTCCATGTATCTTAGTAGGCATTTTAATTTATTGTTGACCTCTGTTTGCTATTATGGTGCAATGTTAATCAGTTCTAAGGTTACGAGGCATCTTCCCTTCTGATCATTTACATACATAAAAGTACCTTTGACATCCAGTTTTGTTCCATTGCCAAACAGGATCTCACCACATGTGGCCACAGCACAGTAGTAAGTCCCAGCATCAGAGGGGCTGAGGTTGTTCTTGGAGAGGCTGTAGACACAGCTCTGTGGGGGAGAGGGAGTTTCAGGGCTCTTCTTACACTCATCACTCTTGTTCCCAGAGGTGTAAATGACTCCTGGATGGGATTCTCCTGATCTGGCTCTGAACCAGTACACACTGCGTTCTCCTGTACAGGTCTCAGAGAGTACTGTACACTGCAGAGTCACAGAGTGTCCTGGATGGACTGGGTCAGACACTGGCCTCTGCACTACAGTATGGTAGTGTGACCTTTGGTGATTCTTACCTAAATGGAATACATGTTTCGATTCTCTAATATATCACATGCTTCACAAAGATTCGAAGAGTTCCGTTTTGTCAGCTAATTGTATTCATTAATGAGGGTTTTTCTTTTGTAATAACACATATGTGTATGCTACTACTGGCATTAAAAAAATCAACATCACAGTGGGTACGATGCGAGCTGTGTGAATAACATGTAAATGTACTACTGTTAATAGTATTTAGGCACTATGATTACCTTTCAATAGTAAAAGAGTCCCATTGATAAAGTTGACTTCATAGGCTGTTCTCGCTGCACAATAGTAAACGGCTTCATCTGTTGGGTCCGTGTTTGTAATAGCAAGTCGATACATCCCATCAGCATCAGCCTTCTCCACATTGACACGTGAATGGTTAAAGTCCTTGTGCCATACAGGCATATCATATTTTGTCATTGTTACAATAGTTTGAGGCTTTTGCCCCACCATTTGTTTGTACCAGAACATATTGATATCTTCCTTTGAAAAAACACAGTATAGTGTCACTGGGTCCCCAGGATGAACCTCCCGAACTTGAGTTTGATACTGAACATCATTGCATTGTGTCACATCTGTAAAAAACACATTTTAGAACCATTCCAATTAAATTACAACTATTGCCTACGTTATAAAGTGATAATGCAATGCATTTACAAGAAGCACTCAACTTAAATGGGAAAATATGTATTTATTTTCTGTAACACCTTCAATTGTGTTTGAGGTGAAACGTTTAACAATGTATTTAACGTTCACAGTCTTTATCCATATGCACCATGTTTCCTTTAAGACTTCAAATTAGTATCATGAACTGCATATTAGAAATACATGATAAACGTCTGCTTTCCCAGACACAGATTAGGCCATCTCCATTAAGAATACTTTTAGTCCAGAACTAGGGTCTAGGATCATCTTGGTGAGTAGCTCTTACACGTCTGGTGCAGTTGTCCTCTGCCCATGAAATGCAAAAATGGCAAGTCTATACTCACAGACCTATCTGATAGGCTGGAGAAAACTAAATCATGCTACACTTAAGGGACAGATCTTAATGTATTGGGGGGAGGGACTTGTCCAACTCAAAGTGTCATTAAAAAAAGCACCCCCTCCCCAAAGTTAAAAATATTTTCACATGACCCTCCCCTTCAACTATAAAAAAAATTCAACATGCTCCCTCTTCATAAAATTAACTCAAAATAATGTTTACAACCACAAATAACACATGCAATACATTTTCCACCAAGAGGTTTCTGTGCCAATGCACCACACAACCAATAAACAAAGCATACCAACTTCAGTCACTTCTATATAATGGTTTGCAGTTTCAACACCACAATAACTAGACAAATAGAAAATACATTCCTTCCTACATTGTAGGCTTACCATACATTAACCTCTTCAACCTATGGGGGCGCTGTGTCATTATTGGATAAAAAGACGTGCCCGTTTTAAGCGCAATATTTTGTCACGAAAAGATGCTCGACTATGCATGGAATTGACAGCCTTGGAAAGACAAAACTCTGACGTCTCCAAAACTGCAAAGATATTATCTGTGAGTGCCCCAGAACTAATGCAACAGGTGAAACCAAGATGAAGTTTCATACAGGAAATGCCCCAGATTCTGAAGGCGCTGTGTTCCAATGTCTCCTTATATGGCTGTGAATGCGCCAGGAATGAGCCTGCTCTTTCTGTCTATTCCCCGAGGTGTCTGCAGCATTGTGACGTGTTTGTAGGCATATCATTGGAAGATTGACCATAAGAGACTACATTTACCTGGTGTCCCGCCCAGTGTCCTGTGTGCGTAATCTGTAGGTCCATGCGCGTTCCATTTCTTCAGAAGAGAAAGTAAACTGCCACGATGGATTTTTATCGTCGATAGATATGTGAAAAACACCTTGAGGATTGATTCTAAACATCGGTTTGCCATGTTTCTGTCGATATTATGGAGTTAATTTGGAAAAAAGTTCGCGTTTTAATGACTTATTTATTTATTTTTTCCTTACCCAAACGTGATGAACAAAACGGAGCGATTAGTCGACACAAATAATATTTTTTGTAAAAACGGAACATTTGCTATCTAACAGTCTCCTTATTGAAAACATCTGAAGTTCTTCAAAGGTAAATGATTTTATTTGAATTCTTTTCTGGTTTTTGTGGAAAATGTTGCATGGTGAAAGAGAGGCATAATACTATGCTAGGCTAATACTAATACTAATACTGTTACACAAATGCTTGTTTAGCTATGGTTCAAAAGCATATTTTGAAAATCTGAGATGGCAGTGTTGTTAACAAAAGGCTAAGCTTGAGAGCATATAGATTAATTTCATTTCATTTGCGATTTTCATGAATAGTTAACGTTGTGTTATGCTAATGAGCTTGCGGATAGATTTACACAATCCTGGATACAGGGTTTTTTTCGTAGCTAAACGTGAAGCAGAAAACGGAGCGATTTGTCCTAAACAAATAATCTTTCAGGAAAAACTGAACATTTGCTATCTGAGAGTCTCCTCATTGAAAACATCTGAAGTTCTTCAAAGGAAAGTGATTTTATTTGAATGCTTTTCTTGTTTTTGTGAAAATGTTGCATGCTGAATGCTAGGCTAAATGCTATGCTAGGCTATCAATACTCTTACACAAATGCTTGTTTAGCTATGGTTCAAAAGCTTATTTTGAAAATCTGAGATGACAGTGTTGTTAAAGGAGAGGTTTTCTTTTTTTAAACCATATCTATATTTTTGATGTAAATGGCATGTTACAGAAAGGTCCAGACACCTTTTTGTGATATCACATGTTTTTGAGAAACTTACCCCAAACAGCAAAACACTTCCTGATCCTCGTGTAGTGGGGAGGCCCTGAAAAAAACATAAACGAAGGCACAAAAAAAAAGATCCCAAGTTAAAGTTTATTGTTAGCTAGATACCATTATCTGATGTTAGGTGGCTGGCTTGCTAGTTAACGTTAACTTATGTGTATGAGGTGTGTGTAACGTTAGTGATGTTCTCTCAGAATGCCATTTTGCGTTGGTAGTTATAGCCTAATGTTAGCTAGCTAATATTGAACCAATTGGTTAACTTTAACTAGCTATGACAATTTGCTTGTATTGCTAGTTAAACATTAATTTGCATAGCCATAGCCTGTCATTAACTAGTAAGAAAAAATATAACACTACGACCGGGATTCACTCAGATCCACGTTAGATCGGTGTTATAGCACGCTTGAAATGTCAAAGATAATTTCTGAGCTGACGTCTGCAGTGTTCACCGTGAAAGCGATATCCTCAAATGTCAGGGAAAATAACTCTAAAAGCTACATTGTTGGCAGTCCAGCTCCCTATGTAGGTAATTGAATCTTAGACTCAGAATGCACATTTCCTTTGAACATATTATTGATAATGTTATTATTTAGACTTTTCTGTTATTGTGCACAATTGAGTTTTTATTTACTGTACTCTCTTACTTAGGTGCCAAACACAGATATGTTAAATTACGCTGCATTGTATTTCTCTGAGAAGAAAACTAAAAGAGGAAGAAAGAAGAGAGAGACACCACAGGAGACTGTGTACTCTGATGTCAGGTACTGAGACTGGGAGAGAACTTAGTTTCAGATACAGCATAGACAAAATTATCTCAGTCAAGCATCTCTATTTCGACAAAATGTAAGCGTTTTGGTTAAATAATCTCAGGACATAGCTTTCGAATGAACTTTTACAATATTACAATACAATATCCTGATGCAATACTATAGACAATGGAATTACATCCATGTTTCTGCTCAAAATGTCTTCTGGAGTGGTCCACTTACTTTGAGCTAGCTGATGTCAACAAGTAGCAGTAGGGAATTAATCTTTAAATGTCCACGTACAGTGCATTCAGAAAGTATTCAGACCTCTTGACTTTTTCCACATTGTGTTACGTTACAGCCTTATTCTATAATCGATTAAATAGTTCCCCTCCCTCATCAATCTACACACAATACCCCATAATGACAAAGAAAAAACAGATGTGTAGAAGTTGTTTTAAAAAAATCAAAAAGCAACCATTTAATAAGTGTTCAGATGCTTTACTTAGTACTTTGTTGAAGTACCTTTGTCAGCGATTACAGCCTCGAGTCTTCTTGGGTGTGGCACCTGTATTTGGCGACTTTCTCCCATTCCTCTCTGCAAGCTCTGTCAGGTAGAATGGGGATCGTCACTGCAAAGATATTTTCAGGTCTCTCCAGAGATGATCGTTCGGGTTCATGTCCGGGCTTTGGCAAGGAGACTCAGAGACTTGTACCGAAGCCACTCCTGCATTGTCTTGGCTGTGTGCTTATGGTCGTTGTCCTGTTGGAATGTGAACCTTTGCCCCAGTCTGAGGTCCTGAGCGATCTGGAGCAGGTTTTCATCAAGGATATCACAGTACTTTGCTCCGTTCATCTTTCCCTCTATCCTGACTAGTCTCCCAGTCCCTGCCACTGAAAAATATTCCCACAGCATGATGCTCCAACAACCATGCTTCACCGTAGGGATGGTGCTAGGTTTCCTCAAGATGTGACGTTTGACATTCAGGCCAAATAGTTCAATCTTGGATTCATCAGACCAGAGAATCTGGTTTCTCAAGGTCTGAGAATCCTTTAGGTGCCTTTTGGCAAAGTCCAAGCGGGCTGTCATGTGCCTTTTACTGAGGAGTGGCTTCTGTCTGGCCACTCTACCATAAAGGCCTGATTGGTAGAGTGATGCAGAAATGGTTGTCCTTCTGGAAGGTTCTCCCATCTCCACAGAGGAACTCTGTCAGTGACCAAGGCCCGATTGCTCAGTTTGGCTGGGCATTCAGCTTTAAGAAGGTTCTTGGTGGTTACAAACTTTTGTTTGGTACCCTTCCCCAGATCTGTGCCTTGACAAAATCATGTCACGGAGCTATAAGGACAATTCCTTTTACCTCATGACTTGGTTTTTGCTCTGACATGCACTGTAAACTGTGGGACTTTATATAGACAGGTTTTTGCCTTTCCAAATCATGTCTAATTAATTGAATTTACCACAGGTGGACTCCAATCAAGTTGTAGAAACATCTCGAGGATGATCAATGGAAACAGAATGCACTTGAGCTCAATTTCTAGTCTCATAGCAAAGTGTCTGAATACTTATGTAAATAAATTTGCTAACATTTCTAAAAAGAAACAACCTGTTTTTACTTTGTCATTATGGAGCATTGTGTGAAGATTGATGAGGGAAAAACATTGAATCTATTTTAGAATAAGGCTGTAACCAAACAAAATGTGGAGAAAGTGAATGGGTCTGAATAATTTACAAAGTAACTGTATGTGTCAGTACTGTTCAGAAGAATTAATAATCTAGTTAATTCATCTCTTTTTATAATACTTTGTTGATATACCATTTTTAACAACTTATATCCATTTCAAATTGAGTTTTTAACTGAAAAACAGAGACTTATAACCCTAGTTCATTAACTTTCATTTGAACTTGTATCATAGAATGAACACATACTTCATAAATCTGTGAATATGCAGTGGTGTAAAGCACTTAAGTAAAATACTTTAAAGTATTACTTAAGTCTTTTTTTTAGTATCTGCACTTTACTTTACTATTTATATTTTTGACAACCTTTACATTTACTTCACTACATTCCTAAAGATAATAATGTACTTTTTATTCCATACATTTTCTCTGACACCCAAACGTACTCATTACACTCAAGTCATTTTCTAAGGAATCTAAGGAATCTTTACATTTACTCAAGTACAACAATTGAATACTTTTTTCCACCACTGTGAATATGTATATTTGATCAAATATTTGGTAGTTCTCAATGTATAATTATGATTTATTTTTTGTTCTTGCATATGGTAAGTGTCTCACACATTTGTCAGTAAACTGTAAACAATCTGCATTTTATTTGACCCTATAATGTTGCAAAATATTAAAATGCATATTAAAACCTTTTCTTTTTTTGGGTCAACCTTACACAGTGTGCTTCACACTCAGCATTACAGGGGAAGCTCAGCATTTAACAACTTCATGTAAGATGGTTCCTCACCGTGAAAGTAGCCAAGACAAAATGTAATCCATTGGTCGGTTTTCTCTAAACAGGAACTACAGACTTCAGCTAACTTTAGCCACATCTATCTAAAAATCTATGGGAATGATAGGGGCCATGCAATTCTCATTGCCCAAAAAACTCTATATTTGGTTTGATGTTACTTAAAAGTGATCGTTCCATAAAAAAACACTGCACAATTGACTCATCACTTCCATTGATAGTTAGCTATCGGTGGCTAAATTTAGCATGAATTTGTTTTCCAGACACAGATTAGTCCTGGACTATATAGCTCTATATAGGCCAAAAAAAATATGCACAACATAAATCTTTACATTGCATACAGTACATGGCTGAAAATGGGTGAAAATGTTCCACAGGAAGTGATGCATGTCTTTCCCCTAACCAATCAAGTATTTCTGAGATCTTAAACATCCCACAATTCTTTTCATTTTGTCAGTCAGTCATTCATAGTAACAAAGAAAAACAGTTGTTAAAGCTACAGTCAGTCCATATCAAGATGATCACAATCTGCCTTCTTTGGGGACTTCTCTCTCAAGTGTGTAAGTGCATGTCCTAATCTCACATAGTACTTTACTGAACAGTAGAATTGAAAATCTAAAAGAATAACAATATCATATTGGAAAGTCATATCTAAAGTCATATATTCAGTATGGACAGCAATGTGACCGATATATCTTCAGACAATTTGAATTGCAGTAGTTTGATGACTTAATCTAGAATATACACTGTTATTCAAAGGTTTAACATTGTCCATTTCCATTTAAAATTGACATCTGATTACATTCACATTTTGGCAGACCTGATTCAGACTGAAGATGCTCCTCAACCAATACCAGTGACTACTCGTCTATTTGGAGACAATGTATCTTTGCCATGTCCTAAAGCAGAATCTGAACAATTCCTGTACTGGTACAGACAAACTGTTGGCCGACTGCCCCATCTTGTCGCATCTGTGTCCTATGCATCAGCACCTGTACTTAAAGGAGAGTTTAAGAACCCACGTTTCCATGTGGAGGAATCTCAATATGGGTATAATCTCATTATCAGAAATATCAGCACATTAGATGAGGCAACATACTTTTGTGGAATTGGGACAATGTATGGGATGAACTATGGAAATGCAACATTTTTGGCTGTGAAGGGTAATTTGATTTAAATTACGTATTTAAATATTCACCAAAGGTTTTTGTGTATTGTTATACATACAGTAGATGTACACTGCTTTATACTGTTGATGTTCCGAGAAAGTATTAACAATCTTGCTGCAGTATGTACACTGCTTTATACTGTTGATGTTCCGAGAAAGTATAAACAATCTTGCTGCAGTATGCATAGAAAGTGGATATTCATGGATGCGTGTCATAATGGTCAAATGTAAAGACACTTGTCATTTTTGACAGGTTTTTGAAATGACATCGTTACGGTATAGCTAGCAAAAGAGTGTAGAAACGGTAGCTAACTAACTTTTACTGTAAAGAACTCTTAAGATGCCTAGCTAAGCATCTTGGCTGACTGTGGGGTGAATAAATTTGAATAATTACTGACAAATAAATAAAAGGTTTACAGTTAATTAGCAATCGCACCACTATTTTCTAGCAAGCAAAGCACTGTTTCCAAAACTGCTGTGTGCCTAAAAGAATGTTTACTATTTAAAATTCTATGACATCTCCACTTTACAAGCATATGAATAATTTTCTAAATACAATTACACATTATAGGACACAATCACCCTACATTGGTGCAGCAACTAGTTTCTGATCCAGTCCATCCAGGAGACTCTGTGATTCTACAGTGTACAGTACTCTCTGAGACCTGTACAGGAGAACACAGTGTGTACTGGTTCAGAGCTGGATCAGGAGAATCCCATCCAGGAGTTATTTACACCCCTGGGAACAGGAGTGATGACTGTGAGAACAGCCCTGAGACTCTCTCTCCTACACAGAGCTGTGTCTACAGCCTCTCCAAGAACAACCTCAGTCTCTCTGATGCTGGGACTTACTACTGTGCTGTTGCCACATGTGGGGAGATCCTGTTTGGCAACGGAACAAACCTAAATATTGGTAAGTAATGAATATTATGTGTTATAGTGTATCAATTATAGAAGGTTTAGTAATATTTATGTGGTGCGTATACAGAGTGTACAAAACATTAAGAACATTTCCCTAATATTGAGTTGCACCCCCTTTTGCCCCAGAACAGACTCAATTAATTGGGGCATGAACTATACAAGGTGTTGAAAGCATTCCATAGGGATGCTGGCCCATGTTGATTCCAATGCTTCCCACAGTTGTGTCAAGTTGTCTGGATGTCCTTTGGGTGGTGGACCATTCTTGATACACATGTGAAACTGTTGAGCATGAAAATCCCAGCTGCGTTGCAGTTCTTGGCACACTAAAACCAGTAGCCTGGCACCTACTACCATAACCCGTTCAAAGGCACTTAAATATTTTGTCTTGTTCATTAACCCTCTGAATGTCACACATACACAATCCATGTCTCAATTGTCTCAAGGCTTAAAAATCCTTCTGTAACCTGTCTCCTCCCCTTCATATACACTGGTGGAAACATGTCAAACGAAGTATAGAATCAATCTTTAGGATGTTTTTAACATAAATCTTCAATAATGTTTCAACCAGAGAATTCCTTTGCATGTAGAAATGCGATGGAACGCAGCTAACTCTCACGTGAGCGCACGTGATCAGCTCATGCCACTCTGCCAGACCCATGACTCATTCAGCTCTCATTCCCCCCTCCTTCACATTAGAAGCATCAAAAAAGATTCCAGTGGAAGCCTAGTGGAAGCCTTAGGAAGTGCAATATGACCCCATAGACACTGTATATTGTTAACCCACTGTTCCTAGGCCGTCATTGAAAATAAGAATTTGTTCTTAACTGACTTGCCTAGTAAAAAAAAAAAAAAAAAAAAAAAAAATATTCAATAGGCATTGACTTGAAAAACTACAAACCTCAGATTTCCCACTTCCTGGTTGGATTTTTTCTCAGGTTTTTGCCTGCCATATGAGCTCTGTTATACTCACAGACATCATTCAAACAGTTTTAGAAACGTCAGAGTGTTTTCTATCCACCTCTACTAATTATATGCATATCTTAGCTTCTGGGCTTTTAGGACTGAGTAGCAGGCAGTTTACCCTGGGCACCTTTATTTCCAAGCTACTCAATACTGCCCTTCAGTCCCAAAGACGTTAATGACGTGGTGATTAAAGAGCTCAGCCATGTGCTTCTTGTCAGTAACAACCACATCATCAACTTTAAAACCTCTTGGGGATAGGGGGCAGAATTTTCACTTTTGGATAAATAGCGTGCCCAATTTCAACTTCCTGCTACTCATGCCAAGAATATAAGATATGCATATTATTAGTGGATTTGGATAGAAAACACTCTGAAGTTTCTAAATCTGTTTGAATCATGTCTGTGAGTATAACAGAACTTATGTAGCAGGCAAAACCCAGAGGACTAACTGTTCAGATTTTTTTTCTTCCATTCTCAGTTGACAAAATTGTCTTTGCCATTGGATATTTAATAGGAACCATTTTCAGTTCCTACCGCTTCCACACGATGTCGCCAGTCTTCGGAATATGGTTGAGGTTATTCCTTTGTGCATTGAATAAGTAGGCCAACTCGGAACTGGGGACACATTTGTGAGTTGCGCAAGACGTGAACAGCAGTGCAGGTTTGGTTTCGTTCCTGTATTGAATACAGATTGCCCCGTCTACAATTTGATTGATTATTAACGTTTAAAAATACCGAACGTTGTATTACAAAAGTAGTTTGAAATATTTTGGCAAAGTTTATAGGCAACTTTTGAAATATTTTGTAGTGACGTTGCGTTTTGGTAAGCTGTTTTTTTCTGGATCAAACGCGCTTTATAAATGGACATTTTCAATATATATGGACGGAATTAATCGAACAAAAGAACCAATTGTGATGTTTATGGGACATATTGGAGTGCCAACAAAAGAAGCTCGTCAAAGGTAATGCATATTTTATATTTTATTTCAGCGTTTTGTGTAGCGCCTGCTACGCTAGCTCCTTTGTTTACTGATGGTGCAGATGGGTGCATGCTATCAGATAATAGCTTCTTATGCTTTCGCCGAAAAGCATTTTTAAAATCTGACATGTTGGCTGGATTCACAACGAGTGTAGCTTTAATTGAGTATCTTACATGTGTGATTTAATGAAAGTTTGAATTTTATAGCATTTTATTTGAATCTGGCGCTCTGCATTTCCCCCGGCAATTGGCCAGTTGACCCTATCCATATTAAGGGACATGGGCAGCTGTGAGGAGGAGGGTTTATTCTCCAGGTCTTTAACCTTTTTCCAGAACTTCTTGGGGTTAGACCCACAGAGAGAGAACTGCTCCTTAAAGTAACTAACTTTGGCCTTCCTAGCCTGAGTGCACTTATTTCTCATTTGCCTGAACGAGAGCCAGTCAGCCTGAGTATGCATGTGTCGAGCCTTTCGCCAAATGTAATTCTTGAGGTGGAGTAACTCTGCAAGATCATGGTCGAACCAGGGGCTGAAACTGTTTTTAATTCTAATTTATTTTCTTTATGGTGTTGTGTTTGTTAACAATACCACTGAAAATATCAAAAAAGAAGGTCCAAGCGTCTTTGACGGAGAGGATCAAGCTGATTCTATACCATTTTACAGAGGCCAGTTCATGAAGGAAGGCTTGCTCATTAAATGTTTTTAGCAAGCGTCTATGACAAATCAGGACAGGTCGTTTTACTGAGCAGCCATTACGAACACAGGCTGTAAAACAGTTATTACGAAAACACCAGACTGACACCTATCAGGATTATTTGTGAGGATAACACCAATAAGAGAAGCCTTTTCTGGGTGTTTGGAGTCATACCTTGTGGGATTGGTGATAATCTGAGAAAGGTTTAGGGAGTCCGACATCTTTAGGACTTGGTCAGGTGGTTTAAGCATGTCCCAGTTTAGGTCACCTAGCAGGACAAAGTTGATCTAACTCTAATAAATATTTTTCTTTGTAAAAACATGCTAAAAAATGCGTGTGTAATGTGTTATTTTAATGTAAGGGTGGTATATTTAAAAAAAAAAAGTTTTTACTTTAATATAAGTGTGGTATATATGTCGCTTACTATATTATTTTAATATTAGGGCTGTATATCTGTACTACCATTTTATTTTAATATAAGGGCTGTATATCTGTCCTACCATTTTATTTTAATATAAGGGCTGTATATCTGTCCTAAATTGTATTTTAATATAAGGGCTGTATATCTGAACTACCATTTTATTTTAATATAAGGAATATGTTGACTCTTATTATTACATTTTTTCTTCCTTTCAGAAAGATCCCTGGAACATGTAATCATTGGACTGGGAGTGACATCAGTTTTCTGTGTGATTGTGATCATTATACTCGTTTTCAGCAGAAATAAAATGACAATTTGTGAACATTATAAAGGTGAGTCCTCTGGTATTACAAACTGTAGATGAACACCTAATATATTTTACACAATACTTGTTATCAAGTAAAATATCTCTGTCTATTACCTATCTTGACTTTTGTCATGTTCATGCTTGTTTTTTTCATGTTAGCAGTGAGTGTTGCTCAGCATATTGGACATGACAACTCAACCACCGAATGTGATCAGGTAAATAAATACAATTGTTATAGTACTGGCCTGTTGGTTGGTGATATCCAATATGATACTAGATACTCTAATTATCTGGCTATTATTATGACTACATTTGTATCAAAAACCAACAACACGATGATTATTCACAGGAACAAGACCCAGAGACTCTGAATTATGCTGCATTGCATTTCTCTGAGAGGAAAACTAAAAGAGGAAGAAAGAAGAGAGAGACACAACAGGAGAGTGTGTACTCTGATGTCAGGTACTCAGATTGAGACTGAACATTGTTTATGTGCAGAGGAATGGATGTAGTTTGGTAAATAAACTGTTCTTAATATACTGTACAATGTGTTTAAACAGTCATGACATTTTAGCCTTACTGATACAGTGATATTTTCTATCAAGTAAGACAGTGGCAATATTTTCACTATACCCATCATGAGGTTGCCACAACCTAGCCTATGAATGAAAGTTTACAATATAGGTGCACACGGGTCGAGAGAAAGATTTGAGGTGACAGACAGTGACACATGGAGAGACAGGGACACATTGCACACGTTTGCCTGCATCTAGCTGATCAGAGCAACACGGTTATGGAACGGCTTGTCCTGTCAGGTAGAGGGCCAAATACCATTGAGGTCTTTAAATCACTCCTGAAAAGTTTGACCTTTAATCTGTGTATTGTTATTTTAGACTTCCTTAGTGATTCTAAGTCCTCCTCTTGTATCGTATCTCTCGTATCTCAGCCCATTGTTTAGACATACTGTTTAACTGTGAGACAACTCATTGGCCTTGTGCTAGTGTCCTCCCTGAGATAAGATGGTTGAGGGTTTGATCCCTGGTTGAGTCACACCAATTACTCTAAAAATGGGACTGGATGCCTCTGTTTGGCACTCAGTATAAAGGAGACGGATTGGGTTAAGTGTCCTATCAAGGAGGTGTACTTGTACATCAAGCTGCATTCTGCTATAGAATCAGGAGATAGGCTCCTGCCACTATGAGGCATTTTGGCTCAGACAAGGATTAATTTGACTCTATTTTCAATAATGTATAATTGCAGTATGGTTAAAATGTTTTATTTTTTAAATAATTTTTGCTAAATGTATTATTGGTGTGGTATTTATTGTAACCCATGAAACCACCAATAAGATAGCATGACTTCTTAAACATTGTATATAATGTAGGTTTATTACGTTCTCCAAACAGCGTACTGTAATTATAGCTATAATGTACCAGCATGTACCAGTAGGGCTGTGTCAAATCATCAAACCAAAAAAATAAATAAGACATTGTCTGATTCATCACATTATTTAAAATTGAGCTTTTAATAATGGTACATAGGACGATTCACACAACTGTCCTCAAAGTTCAACTCTTTGAAATGGATTACTAATCAAACTGCACATGCATTCACACTTAATTTCAGAAATCATCAAATAAATAAAAAAGCACAAACCAAACAATATACAGTATATAGGATTGGTTAGTAACTCTGGAAATTACACACCTTTAAACTGTAATTACAAACCTATCGATGCCTATAAAAAAGATTGCTTGTTTCTGTCAGGTTGCAACTTAAAATGGTTGACCGACTGGATGCTCCCCATTCTTTCATTTCTTTCTCCTGGTTCCAGTTGTCTTGGTGGTAAAGGTCACTGCAGTGTATGAGGCCAGTCACCACTGAATCCCTGAGAAGAAACATGGAGAGAAAAAAAACAATTCACAAGATCCACAAGTCTTTGTAACAGAATAGTAGAGTGGCATAGCAGACATCGGAAATTGCTGGTGTCAGTGAAAAATAAAGCATTGATGTTGATCATTAAGTAAGATAGTATATGTTATATCTTTTGTATATTATCTACCTCACTTGCTTTGGCAATGTTAACACATGTTAACCATTTGAATTGAATAGTAGTCACATAGTTTTGAGGTTTTTTGAGGTTGTTGAGGTTCAAAGGTGCCAGATCAGTTTGGCACATGGCGGACAGATAGCCCAAACCCCCAGTCTCCCACAGGAGAGGGGAGGGGGAGTTGGGCCGGTTTTATAACTTAACAAAAGGCTAAGCTGTGTTTTGCAATATTGCACTTGTGATTTCATGAATATGAATATTTTTTAGTAATATTATTTGACTGTGGCACTATGCTATTCAGCGTTTGCTGATGACAAACATCCCGCTTAAGGGATGGGTAGCGTCAAGAAGTTAACCTCTCTGAGCACGGAACCCGCTAGTGGGCTGAAATTCCACAACATAAGGTGATCGCTACTTAAATAGTCATATTAAACATTCATGAAAATACAAGTGTCTCACGTGTCGAAAGCCTAGAATCTTGCTAATCCGACTGCGCTGTCAGATTTAAAAAAGGATTTACTGCGAAAGAATACGATGCGATTATCTGAGCATAGAGCCACATAAAAAAAACTTTTTTAACCAGCACAGGCGTAACATAATCACAAACAGCATTAACATAAATCGTTTACCTTTGACGATCTTCGTCTGTTTGCAATTCCAATGCTCATTGTTGTCATGTATTGTCATGTTATGTCTTGTTCCTGTTCTTTCTCTTCACTTCGTTTCCCCCTGCTGGTCGTATTAGGTTACCTTCTATTCCTTTCCTTCCCCCAGCTGTTCCTCATCTCCTTTAACTACCTCGTTTACCCTCTCCCACCTGTTCCCTTTTTCCCTCTGATTAGGTCTCTATTTCTCTCTCTGTTTCTGCTTCTGTCTTTGTCAGATTCTCGTTTGCTTCACCCTTGTCCTGTCCTGTCGTAATCTGCCTCTTCATCAGATGCTTCTCCAGACCATTTCAGACCATTTCCGGAGACCTTCTCCCTTACCTCACCTCGCTCATCAACTCATCCCTGACCGCTGGCTACGTCCCTTCCGTCTTCAAGAGAGCGAGAGTTGCACCCCTTCTGAAAAAACCTACACTCGATCCCTCCGATGTCAACAACTACAGACCAGTATCCCTTCTTTATTTTCTCTCCAAAACTCTTGAATGTGCCGTCCTTGGCCAGCTCTCCCGCTATCTCTCTCAGAATGACCTTCTTGATCCAAATCAGTCAGGTTTCAAGACTAGTCATTCAACTGAGACTGCTCTTCTCTGTATCACGGAGGCGCTCCGCACTGCTAAAGCTAACTCTCTCTCCTCTGCTCTCATCCTTCTAGACCTATCGGCTGCCTTCGATACTGTGAACCATCAGATCCTCCTCTCCACCCTCTCCGAGTTGGGCATCTCCGGCGCGGCCCACGCTTGGATTGCGTCCTACCTGACAGGTCGCTCCTACCAGGTGGCGTGGCGAGAATCCGTCTCCACACCACGTGCTCTCACCACTGGTGTCCCCCAGGGCTCTGTTCTAGGCCCTCTCCTATTCTCGCTATACACCAAGTCACTTGGCTCTGTCATAACCTCACATGGTCTCTCCTATCATTGCTATGCAGACGACACACAATTAATCTTCTCCTTTCCCCCTTCTGATGATCAGGTGGCGAATCGCATCTCTGCATGTCTGGCAGACATATCAGTGTGGATGACGGATCACCACCTCAAGCTGAACCTCGGCAAGACGGAGCTGCTCTTCCTCCCGGGGAAGGACTGCCCGTTCCATGATCTCGCCATCACGGTTGACAACTCCATTGTGTCCTCCTCCCAGAGCGCTAAGAACCTTGGCGTGATCCTGGACAACACCCTGTCGTTCTCAACTAACATCAAGGCGGTGGCCCGTTCCTGTAGGTTCATGCTCTACAACATCCGCAGAGTACGACCCTGCCTCACACAGGAAGCGGCGCAGGTCCTAATCCAGGCACTCGTCATCTCCCGTCTGGATTACTGCAACTCGCTGTTGGCTGGGCTCCCTGCCTGTGCCATTAAACCCCTACAACTCATCCAGAACGCCGCAGCCCGTCTGGTGTTCAACCTTCCCAAGTTCTCTCACGTCACCCCGCTCCTCCGCTCTCTCCACTGGCTTCCAGTTGAAGCTCGCATCCGCTACAAGACCATGGTGCTTGCCTACGGAGCTGTGAGGGGAACGGCACCTCAGTACCTCCAGGCTCTGATCAGGCCCTACACCCAAACAAGGGCACTGCGTTCATCCACCTCTGGCCTGCTCGCCTCCCTACCACTGAGGAAGTACAGTTCCCGCTCAGCCCAGTCAAAACTGTTCGCTGCTCTGGCCCCCCAATGGTGGAACAAACTCCCTCACGACGCCAGGACAGCGGAGTCAATCACCACCTTCCGGAGACACCTGAAACCCCACCTCTTTAAGGAATACCTAGGATAGGACAAAGTAATCCCTCTCACCCCCCTTAAAAGATTTAGATGCACTACTGTTCCACTGGATGTCATAAGGTGAATGCACCAATTTGTAAGTCGCTCTGGATAAGAGCGTCTGCTAAATGACTTAAATGTAAATGTAAATGTAATCAGGTACCTCTGTCCTCTACAACCCGCGCCTACCCGGAGAGACCAGCAGTCTGTCGCTGCTAACCCTGCTATTCTCCTCTGCTGCTAGAAGGGGACTCTCCTGTTAAGATCAGAGGACTTTATGATTTATTTGTCGCCCTCTCTGCGGGTTGTCTATGTTGTCAATCGATACATCTGAAGAGGATCTATGTCTTCCCTGTGTTTTGACATTAAAAGACTCTGTTTCTGTTAAAGCGCTTTTGGGTCCTCACTCACCTGCATAACAGAAGAATCTGACCAAGAATGGACCCAGCGACGTCGGATCCTCTCCACTCAGCCGTCGAGATCCAGTGAGCGATGCTAGGCAGACACGAGCAGGAATTGTCTGCTGCTCGACATGCCGTTGAGACCCTGGCCGCCCAAGCCTCCGAACTCTCGAAACAGAATATGCTCACAACTCGCTTCCTTCGTCTGCGACCGGGCTATCTCCTTTTCAGAGTAGCCTCGGGTACCAGCCTCCTCTGTTCTCGTCTCAGCTCGCCGAGTCCAGTGTCCCCTCCGCTCAGGCTTTTGTCCAACGTTGTGAGCGCACCTGGAAGAGGGTCAGGTCTGCACTTTGCCGTTATAGGGCGCAGACTGTGAGAGCCGCTAATAAGCGTAGGACTAAGAGTCCTAGATATTGTCGCGGTCAGAGAGTATGGCTCTCCACTCAAAACCTTCCCCTTAAGACAGCTTCTCGCAAGTTGACCCCGCGGTTCATTGGCCCGTTCCGTATTTCTCAGGTCATTAATCCTGTCGCAGTGCGACTTCTTCTTCCGCGACATCTTCGTCGCGTCCACCCGGTTTTCCATGTCTCCTGTGTTAAGCCCTTTCTTCGCGCCCCCGTTCGTCTTCCCTCCCCCCATCCTTGTCGAGGGCGCACCTATCTACAGGGTCCGTAAGATTTTGGACATGCGTCCTCGGGGCCGTGGTCATCAGTACCTAGTGGATTGGGAGGGGTACGGTCCTGAGGAAAGGAGTTGGGTTCCATCTCGGGACGTGCTGGACCGTTCGCTGATCGATGATTTCCTCCGTTGCCGCCAGGTTTCCTCCTCGAGTGCGCCAGGAGGCGCTCGGTGAGTGGGGGGGTACTGTCATGTATTGTCATGTTATGTCTTGTTCCTTTTCTTTCTCTTCACTTCGTTTCCCCCTGCTGGTCGTATTAGGTTACCTTCTATTCCTTTCCTTCCCCCAGCTGTTCCTCATCTCCTTTAACTACCTCGTTTACCCTCTCCCACCTGTTCCCTTTTCCCCTCTGATTAGGTCTCTATTTCTCTCTCTGTTTCTGCTTCTGTCTTTGTCAGATTCTCGTTTGCTTCACCCTTGTCCTGTCCTGTCGTAATCTGCCTCTTCATCAGATGCTACGTGTGATCAGATACCTCTGTCCTCTACAACCCGCGCCTACCCGGAGAGACCAGCAGTCTGTCGCCGCTAACCCTGCTATTCTCCTCTGCTGCTAGAAGGGGACTCTCCTGTTAAGATCAGAGGACTTTATGATTTATTTGTCGCCCTCTCTGCGGGTTGTCTATGTTGTCAATCGATACATCTGAAGAGGATCTATGTCTTCCCTGTGTTTTGACATTAAAAGACTCTGTTTCTGTTAAAGCGCTTTTGGGTCCTCACTCATCTGCATAACAATTGTTAAACAATGAATGATCTTTTGTTTGATAAAATCCTTTTTTGTAGCCTAACACGAAACATTTTGTGACCCGCTTGTGTCGTGAATTCCGTCTCATTCCATTTTCAACGACACATTCCAGGCAAATAACCCACACAGAACGTGACTTTTCCAGTCATGTTTGGTTTCACTGGAATCAACTGCTTTGTTTGTAACACAATCCAGTTGATTGCAGTGAAACCAAAACATTTTATGTTTGTAACACAATCAAACCCGATGGGCCATTTCGCGGGACGTATTGACTGAAAGAAACCGATTTGAAGACAACAAGTCATGACATCATTGTGCACCAATGATTTGCCCGCTGTTTGGTTGATTGACTGTCTTTTAACCCAATGACCACTGACCGTCTTGAAATCTAGCTGGGTAGATAGCCAATGAGCTGAGCTAAACGGCAATACGCCATGTTTATGTGTTGCAAGACCAACCCATGTAGTAAGCTCCAGCGTAAAGTGAGTCATTCGCCATTGAAGTTTCATACCGGAAGGAGAAGCACATATTACGCACTGCATTGTTTGGTAAATGCGCAGATTCAGCTGTTTATATATCAACCATTATGGCGACTAGAATAAATTGATTGGGAAGGTGAGACAGAGATTGTTGGATGCTTCATTTAGCGATTGTAGAGGACATCGTTTTGGACTGGTAAGTTCTTATCATGCTAATGCCCTTGTTTGAAATTAATAATATAAAATATTATTTGTGATTTTTTTCTCATTTTAGAAGCAATATATAAACATGTAATGTCATGCAATGTGAGATGCGTGTGTCTGCCGCCCCACCCCAACCCACATTAAATAGCCTATTTGAGGCTGTTGAGGAGAGGGCAGGACCACATCAATGGCCAAAGTGAAATGGAGACAGTAGATACAGCTGGTCTGTTGTAATATAATAAAGACAGTAGATCTAGCTGTCTGTCATAACATAATAGAGACAGTAGATCTAGCCGAAATGTCATAATATAAAAGAGACAGTAGATCTAGCAGGTAATAATAATATAATAATATATTCAACCTAATTATATTCAACCTTCAACTCTCTCTATATATCTGTTTAATATACCTGTTGATACAGGGCTCATATGTGAAACTATTCTAACTGAACATTTTCTTTCACAGTGACACTGACTCCGAATGGGAGTCTCATCCGGTGTCCTGTGTGAATTTAAGTATGCTCTCTCTAATTCTCTCTTTCTCTCTCTCGGAGGACCTGAGCCCTAGGACCATGCGTCAGGACTACCTGGCATGATGACTCCTTGCTGTCCCCAGTCCACCTGGCCTTGCCGCTGTTCCAGTTTCAACTGTTCGGCTATGGAACCCTAAACTGTTCATTTTTACTCTTATGGTGCTGTCCTGTTGCACCCTCTACAACCACTGTGATCTCCACCCGGCACAGCCAGAAGAGGACTGGCCATCCCTCATAGCCTGGTTCTCCTCTAGGTTTCTTCCTTGCCTTGCTAGGGAGTTTTTCCTAGCCACCGTGCTTCTACACCTGCATTGCTTGCTGCTTGGGGTTTTAGGCTGGGACTATATAAATAGATTTGATTTGATAGAGGACTGAGGGTCTTCCAAATATTGAAAGTGTGTAAATAGTTGCCCATGTTATTTTGTAAATGTATATATATATATTTTTTTTCATATATTTTTTAATCAATAATATATTTTTTTCCATTATTGTTTTTCCATTTTTTTTCTAATTTCTTTTTTTGGGGGGGGGGGATGTTAGAATACCATTTTGTTATTTTGTATATAGTTATTTGTTTCAAAATGTATACCTTCACCAATTTGGCCACTTGGGTACATTTGGCTACTTGTGTGGGACACCTGGGTGACTTCATGATAAATGTCATGTAGCACACTCATTTTGGAAGTTATCATTCTGAAACTTTGCACAAGTACTGTTGCCCTCTTACATGTTTCACTGAAATTGTCCCCATCATCCTATCTGAATGTTTGTTTTATCTTGTTCATTTTAAAGATGATGATACAAAAATAAAAATAAAAAACATATGTTTTTTTCCCACTGTTTTATCTATACCAGATCTATTGTGTTATATTCTCCTACATTCAATTCACATGTACATAAACTTCAGAGTGTTTTCTTTCAAATGGTACCAAGAATATGCATATCCTTGGTTCTGTGCCTGAGCTACAGGCTGTTAGATTTGGGTATGTCTTCAGGCGGAAGTAGGGGGGAGCTGTAAGAGGTTTTTAATCCACCTGTCGTCTCAGATTTTTAAATGATACTTTACAGCGAAAGCAATCCAAGCGTTTGTGTAAGTTTATCGATAGCATGACAAAACATTATGTACACTAAGAATTAAGTAGCTAGGTCACGAAAATCAGAAAAGCAATCAGATTAATTGTTTACCTTTGATGATCTTTTTGATGTTTTCACTCACGAGACTCCCAGTTACACAACAAATGTTCCTTTTGTTCCATAAATATTATTTTATATCCAAAATACCTCCGTTTGTTTGTCGCGTTATGTTCAGAAATCCACATGAAAGAGCCGTCACGACAACGCAGACGAAATTTCAAAATAATATCCATAATGTCCACAGAAACATGTCAAAGTTTTTTATAATCAATCCTCAGGTTGTTTTTAAAATATATATTCGATAATATATCAACCGGGAGTGTAGGTTTTTCAATAGGACATGGAGAAAAAACGGTCGCTTTACTCTGTTGTGCAAAATTCACTCTGAGAGCCCCCACCTATCCACTTAGGCAATGTGATGTTTCTCGCTCATTTCTTCAAAATAAAAGCCTGAAACTATGTCTAAAGACTGTTGACACCTTAGGGAAGCAATAGAAAAAGGAATCTGGTTGATATCCCTTATCAAAATAAGTGGCACTTCCTGATTGGATTTTCCTCAGGTTTTCGCCTGCAATATCAGTTGTGTTATACTCACAGACAATATTTTGTTTTCTATCCTAATCTGATTATATGCATATTGTATTTTTTGGGGCTGAGAAATAGACAGTTTCAAATGGGTATGTTTTAGCCAAAAACGAAAATACTCCCCCCTACAAGCAAAAGGTTAATCACCAACATTTACATTTCCCAACACACAAAATCATGTTTATGGATTGATATAAATTCCTAGACACAATGGAATGATGGGTCATACATTTTTCCCCAAATGGTGTCAGTTTACCACAGGACCACAGCATATATAATAGGGTTCCTTTGTGCTTTTTGCATCTCCAACAGAGATGTGACATTTCTGGGTGCATTACATTCATTCTGGTAGCAAGTCCTATGAATTGTCTTAAAATGCAATAGTTTAAGTCTTAGGTTGTATGAGCAGGTATGAACGAATAAAGAAAGTGTGCACATTTTCCCAACAGAGGTGTGTTTCCACCAAATGTACTTTTTGCAGATTAAAACCAGTTCTTGATGACGTAGTGCACACAAAATGTACTTTTGTGTGTTCGATGTGTTTCCATCGCATTTTAAAATCAACCAATAACTTTGTCCCAAAAACTGTTGCGTTAATACCTCTTAAGGAAGCTGCGAATTTTCGAGTTTTGGTTGAGAAATATCCGGACATGATTTCAAGAAGCTAAAGAATATACATCGCCCCGTGATCATTTTGATAGATTATTAACGTTTACTAATACCTAAAGTTGCATTACAAAAGTATTTCGAAGTGTTTTGTGAAAGTTTATCGTCGACTTTTTTAATTAAAAAAAATGACGTTACGTTAAAAAACGCTATTTTTTTTCGTTGATCACACACTCTTCATAGATCGATATCTAGGCTATATATGGACCGATTTAATCGAAAAAAAGACCCAAAATGATGTTTATGGGACATCTAGGAGTGCCAAGAAAGAAGCTCGTCAAAGGTAATGAATGTTTTATATTTTATTTCTGCGTTTTGGTTAGGACCGGCTACCGCAAAATCTGTCGTTTTAGATGAAGTTCCAGTACTTTTGGGTGCATGCTATCAGATAATAGCTTCTCATGCTTTCGCCGAAAAGCATTTTACAAATCTGACTCGGTAGCTAGATTCACAACGAGTGTAGCTTTAATTCAGTACATTGTATGTGCATTTTAATGAAAGTTTGAGTTTTATCAAAAACTATACGTGGCGCACTTGAAATTTCCGCTGATTTGATCCCCACAGCGGGAGCACTTCCCTAACAAGTATTAAATAGCAAATATGCCTTATCTGGTCATGGCACATAGGCTCTAGCAAACAGCTAGTAGATACAGTGCATGTAGGCCACATATGTCAAACTCATTACATAGAGGGCTGAGTGTCTGCGGGTTTTCGCTCCACACTTGTACTTGATTGATGAATTACAATTAAAAAATATATAAATACAACATCCAACAATTTCAAAGATTTGATTGAGTTACAGTTCATATAAGGAAATCAGTCAATTGACACACATTCATTAGGCACTAATCTATGTATTTCAAATGACTGGGAATACAGATACGCATCTGTCGGTCACAGATACCTTTAAAAAAAGGTAGGGGCATGGATCAGAAAACTAGTCAGTATCTGGTGTGACCACCATTTGCCTCACACAGCGTGACACAACTCCTTCGCATAGAGTTCATTAGGCTGTTGATTGGGGCCTGTGAAATGTGGTCCCACTCCTTTTCAATGGCTTTGCGAAGTTTCTGGATATTGGGGGGAACTGGAACACACTGTCGTACACGTTGATCTAGAACATCCCAAACATGATCAATGGGTGACATGTCTGATGAGTATACAGGACATGGAAGAATTGGGACATTTTCAGTTTCCAGGAATTGTGTACAGATCCTTACGACATGGGGCCGTGCATTATCATGCTGAAACACGAGGAGATGGCGGCAGATGAATGGCAAGACAATGGGCCTCAGGATCTTGTCACAATATCCTCTTTGGGAAAAGCGTACCGCTAGCGCCCGGCCTCGACAACATCCGGTGAAATTGCGAAATTCAAAATACAAAATCAGTAATATTAAACATTCATGTGTGTGTTATACGTCGGTTAAAAGCTTAACTTCTTGTTAACCTTTCTAGGGCAGGTGTTCCGCTGAAAAGGCAGTGGGCGAAATTCAAAAATATTTTTGGGGAAATATGTTAACTTTCACACATTATCAAGTCCAATGCAGAAAATGAAAGACAAACATCTTGTTACTCTACCCATCGTGTACGATTTCAAAAATGCTTTACAGCTAAAGCACAACATATGATTATGTTAAGAGCGTCTGCTAAATGACTGAAATGTAAATGTAAATGTAAGTCAAAAAAACACACAGCCATTTTCCCAGCCAAGGATAGGAGTCACAAAAAGCAGAAATATCGATCAAATGATTCACTAACCTTTGATGATCTTCATCAGATGACACTCATAGGACATCATGTTACACAATACATGTATGTTTTGTTCAATAATGTGCATATTTATATCCAAAAATCTCAGTTTACATTGGCGCGTTACGTGCAGTAATGTTTTGATTCTAAAACATCCGGGGATTTTGCAGAAATACTCATAAACATTGATAAAAGATACAAGTGTTATTCACAGAAGTAAAGAGACTTCTGAGTCAGATTTCTAAAAAACTTTATGGAAAAAGCATAATCTGAGAATGGCGCTCAGAGCCCAAAACAGCCAGAGAAATATCCGCCATTTTGGAGTCAACAGAAGTTAGAAATAACACCATAAATATTCACTTACCTTTGATGATCTTCATTATAAGACACCAGGAATCCCAGGTCGACAATAAAGGACTGATTTGTTCCATAAAGTCCATCATTTGTGTCCAAATAGCCACTTGTTGTTAGTGTGTTCAGCCGAGAAATCCATCTTCATGAGGCGCAGGCACTTTGTCTAGACAAAAACTCGAAAGGTTCCGTTACAGTCCTTTAGAAACATGTCAAAAGATGTATGAAATCAATTTTTAGGATGTTTTTAACATAAAACATCCATAATGTTCCAACCGGAGAATTCCTATGTCTGAAGAAAAGCACTGGATCGAGTCCAAGGCACTATGCCAGACCACTGACTTAGAGGTCTCATGAGCCCCTCCTTTATAGTAGAATCCTCATTCAAGTTTCAAAAGAAGGTTGACATCTAGTGGAAGCCGTAGGAAGTGCAACTTGACTCCATAGACACTATGTGCGTACAAAATGAATCCCAAACGTTACCAATAAACTTTGTCCATAGAAGTCAAACATAATTTCTAATCAATCCTCAGGTATCCTAATATGTAAATAAACAATCAAATCAAATCAAATGTATTTATATAGCCCTTCGTACATCAGCTGATATCTCAAAGTGCTGTACAGAAACCCAGCCTAAAACCCCAAACAGCAAGCAATGCAGGTGTAGAAGCACGGTGGCTAGGAAAAACTCCCTAGAAAGGCCAAAACCTAGGAAGAAACCTAGAGAGGAACCAGGCTATGTGGGGTGGCCAGTCCTCTTCTGGCTGTGCCAGGTGGAGATTATAACAGAACATGGCCAAGATGTTCAAATGTTCATAAATGACCAGCATGGTCGAATAATAATAAGGCAGAACAGTTGAAACTGGAGCAGCAGCACAGTCAGGTGGAAGTTGAAACTGGAGCAGCAGCATGGCCAGGTGGACTGGGGACAGCAAGGAGTCATCATGTCAGGTAGTCCTGGGGCATGGTCCTAGGGCTCAGGTCAGTTGAAACTGGAACAGCAGCATGGCCAGGTGGACTGGGGACAGCAAGGAGTCATCATGTCAGGTAGTCCTGGGGCATGGTCCTAGGGCTCAGGTCAGTTGAAACTGGAACAACAGCATGGCCAGGTGGACTGGGGACAGCAAGGAGTCATCATGTCAGGTGGTCCTGGGGCATGGTCCTAGGGCTCAGGTCCTCCGAGAGAGAGAAAGAAAGAGAGGAGAGAATTAGAGAACACACACTTAGATTCACACAGGACACCGAATAGGACAGGAGAAGTACTCCAGATATAACAAACTGACCCCAGCCCCCCGACACATAAACTACTGCAGCATAAATACTGGAGGCTGAGACAGGAGGGGTCAGGAGACACTGTGGCCCCATCCGAGGACACCCCCGGACAGGGCCAAACAGGAAGGATATAACCCCACCCACTTTGCCACAGCCCCCACACCACTAGAGGGATATCTTCAACCACCAACTTACCATCCTGAGACAAGGCTGAGTATAGCCCACAAAGATCTCCGCCACGGCACAACCCAAGGGGGGGGCGCCATCTCAATCAAATTTAAGACGGAGAATAGTATGTTCATTTCCGGAGATAAATAACGACGTGCGCGCTCTCATCCACGTGCGTCAAAACACAACAGCCAAAATGGGTACCACTTCGAAAAACTACAAATTCTAGCTAACTTTAAAAAACAAGCCTGAAACTCTTTCTAAAGACTGTTGACATCTATTGGGAGCCCTAGGAACTGCAATCTGGGAGGTAATTCCATTGATTTCCCCATAGACAGGCATTTTAAATGATGTCACCTCACCCCAAAAAATTCCAGGATGGATTCTCCTCGGGTTTTCACCGGCTATATCAGTTCTGTTAGACTCACAGACATAATTTTAACAGTTTTGCAAACTTTAGAGTGTTTTCTATTTATATGTTTTCTAATTATATGCATATCCTAGATTCTGGGCCTGAGTAACAGGAAGATTATTTTGGGTACCTCATTCATCCAAACTTCCGAAAACTGCCCCCTAGCCCGGAGAAGATATCTCTGTGCATTCAAATCGCTAAATGCAATTGTGTTCATTGTCCGTAGCTTGTGCCTGCCAATACTATATACCCACCACCACCATGTGGCACTCTGTTCACGACATTGACGTCAATGTGAGCATTTCATCACTGAAGTTGGTTACGACACCAAACTGCAGTCAGGTCGAAACCCTGATGAGGACAACGAGAATACAGATGAGGTTCCCTAAGACGGCTTCTGACTGTTTAAGAAAAAATTATTCAGTTGTGCAAACCCACAGATTCATCAGCTGTCTGGGTGACTGGTCTCTGACGAACCCGCAGGTAAAAAAAACGGATGTGTAGGTCCTGGGCTTGTGTGGTTACATGTGGTCTGCTGTTGTGAGGCCGGTTGGACGTATTGCCAAATTCTCTAAAACGGCACTGGAGGCAGCTTATGGTAGAGAAATGAACATTCAATTCTCTGGCAAAAGCTCTCGTGGACATTCCTTCGGTCAGCATGCCGATTGTACGCTCTCTCAAACTTGAGACGTGTGGCATTGTGTTGTGTGACAAAACTGCACATTTTAGAATGGCCTTTTCTGGTCCCCAGCATAAGGTGCACCTGTTTAATGATCATGGTGTTTCATAAGCATCTTGATATGCCACACCTGTCACGTGGATGGATTATCTTGGCGAAGGAGATTAAGCTCACTAACAGGGATGGAAACAAATTTGTGTACAAAATATGAGAGAAATAAGCTTAATTGATATAGTTAGAGTCAGACAAATGTATTTAACCTCGTATGGATAGGGGAGACGCTAGCGTCTCAACTGGCCAATTGCTGGGGGAAATGCAGAGCGCCAGATTTCAAATAAAATGCTATAAAATTCAAACTTTCATTAAATCACACATGTAAGATACTCAATTAAAGCTACACTCGTTGTGAATCCAGCCAACATGTCAGATTTTTTAAATGCTTTTCGGCGAAAGCATAAGAAGCTATTATCTGATAGCCTGCATCATCTGCACCATCAGTAAACAAAGGAGCTAAAATAGCAGGCGCTACACAAAACGCTGAAATAAAATATAAAATATGCATTACCTTGGACGAGCTTCTTTTGTTGGCACTCCAATATGTCCCATAAACATCACAATTGGTCCTTTTGTTCGATTAATTCCGTCCATATATATCAAAAATATCCATTTATAAAGCACGTTTGATCCAGAGAAAAACAGCTTACAAAAACGCAACGTCACTACAAAATGTTTCAAAAGTTGCCTATAAACTTTGCCAAAATATTTCAAACTACTTTTGTAATACAACGTTAGGTATTTTAAAACGTTAATAATCGATCAAATTGTAGACGGGGCAATCTGTATTCAATACAGGAAAGAAAAGAAACCAGCACTGCTTTTCAAGTCTTGCGCAACTCACAAAAGTGTCCCCAGTTCCAAGTTGGCCTACTTATTCATAGCACAAAGGAATAACCTCAACCATATTCCAAAGACTGGCGACATCCAGTGGAAGTGGTAGGAACTGTGTTATTTCTGTCGCACTGCTTTGCTTTATCTTGGCCAGGTCGCAGTTGTAAATGAGAACTTGTTCTCAACTAGCTTACCTGGTTAAATAAAGGTGAAATAAAAAATAAAGAAATTGTCATGCTGAAACAGGAAAGAGACTTCCCCAAACTGTTCCCCACAAAGTTTGGAAGCACAGAATCGTCTAGAATGCCATTGTATGCAGTAATGTTAAGACTTCCCATCACTAGAACTAATGGGCTCAGCCCAAACCATGAAAAACAGCCCCAGACCATTATTCCTCTTCCACCAAACTTTACAGTTGGCACTACGCATTGGGGCAGGTAGCATTCTCCTGCTATCCCCCAAACCCATATTTGTCTGTCGGACTGCAAGATGGTGAAGCGTGATTCATCACTTCATAGAACATGTTTCCACTGTGCTAGAGTCCAATTGTGGCGAGATTTACACCACTCCAGCCGACGCTTGTCTTTGCGCATGGTGATCTTAGGCTTGTGTGTGACTGCTCGGCCATAGAAATACATTTCATGAAGCTCCCGACTAACACTGCTGACATTGCTTCCAGATGCAGTTTGGAACTTGGTAGTCAGTGTTGCAACCGAGGACAGACGATTTTTACGCTATGCACTTCAGCACTCGGCGCCCCGTTCTGTGACCTTGTGTAGCCTACCATTTCGCAGGCTAAGCCTTTGTTCTTTGACGTTTCCACTTTAAAATGACAGCACTTACAGTTTACCGGGGCAGCTCTAGCAGGGCAGAAACTTAACTAACTGACTTGTTAGAAAGGTGGCATCCTATGACAGTGCCATGTTGAAAGTCACTGAGCTCTTCAGTAAAGCCATTTTACTGCCAACGTTTGTCTATGGAGATTGCATGGCTGTGTGCGTTATTTACACACTTGTCAGCAACGGGTGTGGCTGAAATAGCTGAATCCACCAATTTGAAGGGTTGTCCACCTACATTTTTATATATAGTGCATATTTTGGTAGTGCATATTTAAACATGTTAACCCTCTCAAGGCTGCCGGCCCAGACGGCATCCCTAGCCGCGTCCCCAGAGCATGCGCAGAACAGCTGGCTGGTGTGTTTACGGACATATTCAATCAATCCCTATCCAAGTTTGCTGTTCCCATATAAATCTCTAGCCACTTTATAATAAAAAATGGATGTAATAAATGTATCACCTGTTAAGCAATGCCACTTTATATAATGTTTACATACCCTACATTACTCATCTCATATGTATATACTGTACTCTATACCATCTACTGCATCTTGCCTATGCTGTTCGGCCGTCGCTCATCCATATATTTTTATGTACATATTCTTATTCATTCCTTTACACTTGTGTGTATAAGGTAATGGTTGTGAAATTGTTAGATTACTTGTTAGATATCACTGCATGGGCGGAACTAGAAGCACAAGCATTTCGCTACACTCGCATTAACATCTGCTAACCATGTGTGAGACAAATAAAATTGTATTTGATTTTATCAACTACTGTATGTAGGTTACAAATGTTTACTGAGGAACATGACAGTGTGGCAATGACCAATAGACTACCAAGCTAGATGCAAAATAATCTGGTAGCTATTTCTGCATTTGCATTTTATGAGCAATTCACAGAATAAAGATGATTTGATGGGAAAATTTCAAGCTAGCTGATTAGATAGATGATTAGGTTTAGAATACCCAAGCAAATGCTGGCCACGTAGCAAGCCAACTACATAGAGGCTACTGTACATTGCCTGTTGCCTACTGTACATGATTAAGAAATATATTGCCTGTAGCCTACTGTACATGATTAAGGAATATATTGCCTGTTGCCTACTGTACATGGAGGAGGAACGTATTGCGTGTAGTCTACTGTACATGGAGGAGGAACGTATTGCCTGTAGTCTACTGTACATGGAGTAGGAACGTATTGCCTGTTGCCTACTATACATGGAAGAGGAACGTATTGCCTGTAGTCTACTGTACATGGAGGAGGAACGTATTGCCTGTAGTCTACTGTACATGGAGGAGGAACGTATTGCCTGTAGTCCACTGTACATGGAGGAGGAACGTATTGCCTGTAGTCTACTGTACATGGAGGAGGAACGTATTGCCTGTAGTCTACTGTACATGGAGTAGGAACGTATTGCCTGTAGTCCACTGTACATGGAGGAGGAACGTATTGCCTGTAGTCTACTGTACATGGAGGAGGAACGTATTGCCTGTAGTCTACTATACATGGAGGAGGAACGTATTGCCTGTAGTCTACTGTACATGGAGTAGGAACGTATTGCCTGTAGTCCACTGTACATGGAGGAGGAACGTATTGCCTGTAGTCTACTATATATGGAGGAGGAACGTATTGCCTGTAGTCTACTGTACATGGAGTAGGAACGAATTGCCTGTAGTCTACTGTACATGGAGGAGGAACGTATTGCCTGTAGTCTACTGTACATGGAGGAGGAAGGTATTGCCTGTAGTCTACTGTACATGGAGGAGGAACGTATTGTCTGTAGTCTACTGTACATGAAGGAGGAACGTATTGCCTGTAGTCTACTGTACATGAAGGAGGAACGTATTGCCTGTAGTCTACTGTACATGGAGTAGGAACGTATTGCCTGTAGTCTACTGTACATGGAGGAGGAACGTATTGCCTGTAGTCTACTGTACATGGAGTACGAACGTATTGCCTGTAGTCTACTGTACATGGAGGAGGAACGTATTGTCTGTAGTCTACTGTACATGGAGGAGGAACGTATTGTCTGTAGTCACCTGTACATGGAGGAGGAACGTAGTGCCTGTAGTCTACTGTACATGGAGGAGGAACGTATTGTCTGTAGTCTACTGTACATGGAGGAGGAACGTATTGTCTGTAGTCTACTGTACATGGAGGAGGAAAGTATTGCCTGTAGTCTACTGTACATGGAGGAGGAACGTATTGCCTGTAGTCTACTATACATGGAGGAGGAACGTATTGCCTGTAGTCTACTGTACATGGAGGAGGAACGTATTGCCTGTAGTCTACTGTACATGGAGGAGGAACGTATTGCCTGTAGTCTACTGTACATGGAAGAGGAACGTATTGCTTGTAGTCTACTGTACATGGAGGAGGAACGTATTGTCTGTAGTCTACTGTACATGAAGGAGGAACGTATTCCCTGTAGTCTACTGTACATGGAGTAGGAACCTATTGCCTGTAGTCTACTGTACATGGAGGAGGAACGTATTGCCTGTAGTCTACTGTACATGGAGGAGGAACGTATTGCCTGTAGTCTACTGTACATGGAGGAGGAAGGTATTGCCTGTAGTCTACTGTACATGGAGGAGGAACGTATTGTCTGTAGTCTACTGTACATGGAGGAGGAACGTATTGCCTGTAGTCTACTGTACATGGAGGAGGAACGTATTGCCTGTAGTCTACTGTACATGGAGGAGGAACGTATTGCCTGTAGTCTACTGTACATGGAGGAGGAACGTATTACCTGTAGTCTACTATACATGGAGGAGGAACGTATTGCCTGTAGTCTACTGTACATGAATCAGGAATATATTACCTGTTGCCTACTGTACATGGTGGATGAACAGGCCTGCATCTGTTAAACCCAATGTCACCCTCAGAATAGGAGAGAATTTCCTCTTGGTCAAATGCAGGATTTCTTAAACTTTAGGCCTGGACCCAAAGTGGGCCCTGGGCATATCAGACGTGGGTCGCAAGTTATGATAATATACTGTATTTATAATCACAAACAATTTTTTCTTAACTTGGGTACTTGGAGGACGAATTGGGTCACGGGAGTAGGGTCAATTACTCATTTGAGTCTCGAGCTGAAAAAGTTTAAGAAATGGTCTGGAGAGTGGTTTCCTGAGCAGTCCCCTGGTTACTACCTGTTTACCCTGGCACTTGAGATCTTTAAGAAAATCAACCGAGTCTACGTAAATGATCCCAGACCCCTTTGACACATGACCTCACAGAACCCCTTAACAAAAATATCCTAAGTACGATGTCCATGCCCTCGCGGAAATCTAATTAACTCAATAAAAATGTTCCCATAAAAATCTGTCAATTTAAGCTAAAGATATATGTTTTTTTGTACTGAATGCATCTCAATCCACCGCATCCGCCTATGTAATACTTCAGCATCTACAGTGAAAGGTGACAGAGCTACAGCAGTGTTTGTCAGACCATGAGACATCCCGCGAATTTGTCTTCTCACAAAATTATATGTAGCATCTGAACGGTTTCGCCTATATTAACTATTATGAAATGATGAGATTCTCACAAACATTATGGTGTTCTCCGTTTTGCTCTACGACCCCCACAAGCATCTTGGGACTTGTCTGAAGTCAGTACAGCCGATCTGACAACTACTGTCTGTAGTTTGGGCTACATACTGGTTTGACCCCTCTGTTTAAATATGAGACTCTCTCGAACTCATACAATTCAGTTGTTTTGCTATAGGATGCCTACAGGCCTCACAAGACTTGTCTGAAGCTCCCCCGGTACCATTTGAAAAAATGTATGGAACTATATATTGAGACCAGTTGAGGCTGCTGAGGGAGGACGGCTCATTTAAATGGCTGGAATGGAGCGACTGGAATGGCATCAAACACATGTGTTTGATATATTTGATACCATTCCACTGCTTCCTCTCCACGAGTCCATCTTCCCCAGTTATTAAGGAGCCACCAACCTCCTGTGATGGAGACTGTTTATGGACAAGAACAAGGGGTAAAATCAATGTATAAAGCGTTCTTATATGTCTCAGATGTAGGATAGACACCTTTCAATGCATTTGTATGGGCTAATAGCAGAGGCCAAAAATACATTTTCATCAAATATATACATATATTTTTTTTTACATATATTAAAAATATGCCTTAAGGCTTGGTACTACTTAGCCCCACTCCACAGTTTAGATAGAGCTTAGCCTCGGAAGATTAACAAAAACATAATGTTAAAGTCTAAGTGCATTTTCAGTCAGATCTTTTCATGCCAAAAATAATTAAATGAAACATGACAAGTAAAAAGGACAGGCAAAATATAGCAATTGTACTGTGCAGACAGAAATGCATTGATATAGTTAGTTAGACAAATGTATTTGTGTCTATCCACAATAATACACAATTCAGATTTTGTAAATCACATTGAGACCACATTTGAGATACTAAAAACAATCATGGTCAAACATGATGCAAGCAACATCTATAGCACATTACGGCATCTATACACATGTATCCATACAACAAAAAAGTACACTGGATAAAAGGACAATTAAACAGTTCAAAACATACAACATATGAGGCACTGTAGTACACAGTAACATGAAAGCTAAGGTTGTGACCTTATGACATAACAGGCATGTCAGGTTCACAGAAGAAATGGGTCACGGGTTGGAACATTTTACAGGAAGTATTGAACACTATGTTCCAGCCAATGAGGTATGTTTTCAAGTTTGAATACTTGGTCTTGGGTTCTCATTTAAGCACAGACCAAATCAACACCACCTCCCCAGAGGTTACATACCATGATGGTCAGATTAGGGGTTGCTGTGATTATTCTCAGTGCAATGTGTAAGTACAATTTCATCACTTCATCATAATACATAAAAAATATTGTTTTTACTGTGCCGTGCAATTCAATATAGTTCAAGGTTCTTGAAGGGTAGGATAAATTGACATTTAGAACGTTCAACCAACACAAATACCATCTAAAAATAAATTATAATCAAAGTAAGCAGAAGAAAAGTAAAATATCTGGAATGATTTTCACAACTTGATTTTCAATTATTTGAAATGTTTTCACAGACTTGTTTTCTCTTAACATTTGTCCTTGTCTGTGTGATAACTACAGTGTGCTTGTGTTTCTGTTTCCATTTGATTTAGATGTAGACCATGTTAACCTGCTAAGTCCAGTGACCACTGTTCAACTTGGTGATCCTGTAACCCTGCTATGTGTTTTCCCAGAAGAGGAATTCAACGATGAGCAAATGCACTGGTACAAGCAAACTATGGGAGGAATTCCACAACTTGTCTCATCGATGCATAAATTTTTAACAGAACCTGTGTTTCACTCTGGATTTAACAATTCACACTTCAGCGTAACTTTGGCTCAAAGGATGTTTCGCCTTACTATCATGAAGTCGATCCCAGAAGATGAAGCCATGTACTATTGTGCAATTGGAAGAGTGATGACTGTGAAGTTTAGAGATGGCACATTTCTGTCTTTAAAAGGTAAAATAATTGTACTTTCTATTTTTAAGTTATGTCAATTGGACAATAACTTTTTAATAAGTAATAAGACAAAAATATTGCTGGGCACTTTTGTGATTTATAGCGCAGAAAAATATGTTAATCTGAAATTATTTGAATGTCTGATAATGACTCTATGTTCTGATTAATTTAGGAAACGGTCAGAGGTCTGACAACCAGATAGTGGAACAGCAGCCAGAGTCTGACCCAGTCCATCCAGGAGACTCTGTGACTCTGCAGTGTACTGTACTCTCTGAGACCTGCACAGGAGAACACAATGTGTACTGGTTCAGAGCTGGATCAGGAGAATCCCATCCAGGAGTAATTTACACCCCTGGGAACAGGAGTGATGAGTGTGAGAAGAGCCCTGAGACTCCCTCTCCTACACAGAGCTGTGTCTACAGCTTATCCAAGAACAACCTCAGCCCTTCTGATGCTGGGATTTACTACTGTGCTGTGGTCACATGCGGGGAGATCCTGTTTGGAGACGGAACCAAACTTAACACCATTAAAGGTACAACTTCTTGTTAAATTGATAAAGCACCTTACACTTCTTTATCTAAACATTTAAGCATATTTTAATTATATGATTATTTAGTAGTTAAAATGGGTCAAAGTGAGAAAAAAATTGTGTTGTCAACTATGCATCCTTAACATAAAACATAGCAAGCATGTTGAATGTATTTTAATACCAGGAAACACAGTGGATCCCATTGTCCTCAGCTTGGGAGCAGCAGTGACTGTGTGTGTGATTGTCATTTTTATTCTTGCTTGTACCAAAAACAAGAGACAAACATGTGATCATTGTAAAGGTAAGTCATTTTAGACATGCAGAACATATCTATTGTTTTGTGTCAAATGTGTGAGCAATGATCATTTAAAAGTAAAATCTCACCTCATGGGCTGACACCGTTGAATGGTATACTGTATATTCTGTCTCCATTTCATGCTTGGATTTCTATCTGTTGATACAGCAAGTGTCTCTCAGCATATTCACCATGATGATAACCTCTCATCAGAGCAGTCAAGTGGTCAGGTATGTAACATCTATATTATCCAATGTGTGAAACAAGAGGTACATTGCCTGTTACACAGGAGTGTGTAAATTAGTGTATATGTGTATATTTGTGAATAAATCACTAAGTACAGCAGCAACCCATGAGATGTTGCGTCAGAATTGTTTGTCATAAAGAAAACCTGTATTTAAATATAGTTAATTATAACCTGCAGCTATAATTTGGCAAGCTCTCAGTTGATCAAAAATGTGTTAGTTTTAATAAAATGTTTAGTTACATTTTAGATGTGGGGCTTTAAGATGTTAAATTACCCTCATATCCGCTAGCTTATTTATTGTTCAGAAATCTGTAGCGTAAATCTGTAGTGTAAAAATTATATTTAACAATGTCAACATGCTTTGAACATCAGTTTTGGTTATTACAAAGTAAATGATTTAGAAATGTTTTTGTTTCATTTGTCTTTAATGCCGTAGCCTGTAACTAACTAGTATGAAAAAATATGACACTAAGACCAGGATTCAATCTGATCCTAGTTAGATCCGTGTTATAGCAAGCTTGATATTAAAAAAGAATAGTTTCTGAGCTGACATCTGGAGTGTTTACCATGAATGCGATATCCTTAAATGTCAGAGAAAATGACATACAAACTGCATTGTTAGCAGTCCTGCGCTCTCTGCTAAGATTTGAATCCTAGCTTCCGCATGAACATTCCCCTTACCGTATTACCGTTAATGTTATTATTGGACTTTTCTGTTGTTGTGCACAGTGGAGTTATATTATTTAGTGTACTCTATTCCTTAGGTGCCAAACACAGATATTTTGAATTATGCTGCATTGCATTTCTCTGAGAAGAAAACTAAAAGAGGAAGAAAGAAGAGAGAGACACAACAGGAGAGTGTGTACTCTGATGTCAGGTACTCAGACTGGGACTGAACTTTGTTTCAGATACAGCATTGACAAAATGATCTCAGTCAAGTGTCTCTTTTTAGACACAATTTAAGCATTTTGGTAAAACAATCGCACGACATTGCTTTCAGATTAACTTTCACAATAGTACAATACAATATCCAAATACAATACCATAGACAATGGAATTACAACCATGTTTCTGCTCAAAATATCTTCTGGAGTGGTCAACTTATTCTGAGCTAGCTGGGTTTTCATCTTTAAATGTCTATGTACACTATTGGTAAAACGTTTTAGAACACTTACTCAATTCAAGGGTTTGACTTTATTTGTAAAAAAACATTTTACATTGTAGAATAATAGTGAAGACATCAACACTATGAAATAAAGCATATGGAATCATGTAGTAAACAAAGAAGTGTTAAACAAATCAAAATATATTTGAGATTTGAGATTCTTCAAATAGCCACCCTTTGCTTTGATGAAACCTTTGCACATATGTTCATAACATTGTGTAAAATGTTGAATGGAACAATATCATATTGGGTTGATATGTGCAGAATAGTTTTTGTTCCATACATTATCACGTATCTAATTATAGCAATAAATGAATGTTGTAGGATTATCATTGACATTTAATATCACTGAATATTTCTAGTATAGTGTCTTTGGTTTGTTATTCATTTCACAAGAGGTCAAATTCTTACTGTCTGTCATAGTTAAATTATGGACATAACCATTTCATTCATGATTATTCAAGCTTTTCAAGTCATAAGAAACATTTTTGTACCATCATGTACATTCATATTTTTGTATACTATCTCTTTAAGGTAATAATTTAACTTTATGAAGTCAATTTACATATGATATTATGCTAAGCTCTTACTGTGGAGAGGCAACTAGGATGAGTGGGCTACTCCTCATAGAGGTAGGTCTAGTAAACCATGTAAAGGGCATTATGGTCAAATAGAGATATGTATCGGTCGAATAGAGTATGGTATCAATTAGTAGGCCTAAAGCATTCAACAGACAGACTGGGAAACATTATATAACTGTTGGCCCAGATACACATCACTGGTCTTTTGATTGCGCTAACTGCTTATTAGTTGAAAATGGAATAGGACATGTTTAACTTTTTCCACAGAGATCCTGTTTGGCAATGGAAAAAAATGGATATTGGTAGTTTCTGAATATTATATTGTGAGTTGTTATATTCAAATAATGATGTCTCATGTAGGAGAGTGCTTATAGCATACAGAAACACATTGTGTTAAAGGGGACAGTCTGGAATTCAATTCAAGTTAACGATATATAGAAATGATTAAATAACATTTTGTCGCTTATAGAAGTCACATGAGCTTGTTTTACTCCATTGTTTGTAAATAGTGTTATTGTAAACACACACTGTTTAGACTCAAAATATGGTGTTGTGACTTTACTTTCATTATTCTGATGACTGTATTTATTTAATCCACTAACTATGTTTAATTGTTACCCAATAAAATAAACAATGTAACAATTAACCCCAGAATAAGTTGTTTAAAGAGTTACCATCTCCCAAATTAATATTTATATAACAACAGTATAACATCCATAAAACAGTCAACATATTAATCGTGACATCTTATCATATCATCATTCTGACGAGTCTTCTTGGATCTGCAAAATCCCCAGCCTTGCTCATAATTCAGTACTACACAAATTGGTTTAATTCTTTATTGACTAGCTAACTAAGTAATAACACAGAATAAGCATACACCTCTACATGTCTCTACATGTCTCTACATGAGACAAAGGTCGCTAGTGGACTGACAAAATATGATGGCTTGTTACCAAAAGAGGGAGGGGTAGAGAGAGAGGGCAGGGGAGGGAAAGAAACACTTATCATTGATACATTTGGGAACTAACCTCACATTAATCATAATACTTTGCACATGAACTACCACCCATTTGGAGTAAGAAATCAAGAATGTATTTAGGTGTGAATGCCTTTGTTCGCCGTTAATCTCTGTCGGCACCAAGCCTTTTTTGAAAGGGTTTTGTTGGGCCTTTCCGTGGCCCACTTGTACATGCTCTGATTGTCCACCAGAGGTCACAATGTCCTTCCTCTTTGTTGTCCGGTCTCCAATGGGGTGTTTCCTCAGAACATCTACTTAGCTGTACCAGTGATTGTCTGAGAGGGGAGTTATCTTCTTCCCCCTTGTGTTGGTATTCAAAGTTCCAAACCACTTTACACAAGCAGCTGCAGACCGGCAATGTCCTGGTCTGAATGGTGAGGTTATCTTTTTCACCTCGTGTTGTCGTTCAAAGTTTCAACCATTTCAAACATGTAGTTCTCCGTGTCATGTTTCCTGGTCTAGTAGGTGGGTTAATTTTCTTCCCCTCGTGCCGAGTTTCAAAGTTCCAACAATTTCAAGTGTAGTGACTGCTCCATGCTTTTCTGGACTAATGATCATTTCGTAACCAAGGCTTTTTATGCACTCCGGGTTACATTTCTTCAGCCCTAACCTTTATCTGTTTATCAACATAAGTGGTGGTGGGGTGGTCGATTTTCTTTTTTTTTCTAATCCTGGATTGTCCTGTTAAAACTATTTATCTATTTACAAAACTTTTATTTTGTATAATATAAAACATCAATGCCGGCACATCCTGTAGTCATTGCCCTGGGAGTGACATAAGTTTGTGTGTCTGTGTGATTGTGATCATTATCATCTGCAACAGAAATACAGAGCCAGAATGTGAACATTGTAAAGGGGAGGTCTATAATATTGCCAATTGTTGGGCACCAAATTTCTGATTAATCAAATCAAATAAAATTTTATTGGTCACATACACATGGTTAGCAGATGTTAATGCAAGTGTAGCGAAATGCTTGTGCTTCTAGTTCCGACCGTGCAGTAATATCTAACAATTTCACAACAATTACCTTATACACACAAGTGTAAAGGAATGAATAAGAATATGTACATATAAATATATTAATGAGCGATGGCCGAAAGGCATAGGAAAGATGCAGTAGATGAGATGAGTAATGTAGTGTATGTAAACATTATATAAAGTGGCATTGCTTAAAACTTCTTAAGGTATAGGGGGCAGCATTTTCACTTTTGGATGAATAGCGTGCCCAATTTCAACTTCCTGCTACTCCTGCCAAGAATATAAGATATGCATATTAGTAGATTTGGATAGAAAACACTCTTCCACTGGATGTCACCAGTCTTTGGAATTTGGTTGAGGTTATTCATTTGTGCAATGAAGAAGTAGGGCCATCCTGGAAAAGGGTAACGCTGTTGAGAGTTGGCCAAGACTTGAAAAGTAGCTTGCATCCCACTTGGCCAAAAGCCAGGGAAAATGCAGCGCGGCAAATTCAAATAAAATTATATGAAAATCACATTTTTAAATGTTAATAATTGATCAAATTGAAGACGGGTCTATCTGTGTTCAATACTGGAAGACAACAAACCAAGCAACTTTTCAAGTCTTGCGCAACACGCAACAGTGTTACGCAGTTCCTAGATGGCCAGACTTCTTCATTGCACAAAGGAATAACCTCAACCAAATTCCAAAGACTGGTGACATCCAGTGGAAGCGGTAGGAACTGAAAACTCATTTTTTAAAATATAAATATGAACTTTATCAAACAAAACATACATGTATTGTGTAACATGAAGTCCTATGAGTGTCATCTGATGAAGATCATCAAAGGTTAGTGATTCATTTTATCTCTATTTCTGCTTTTTTTGACTCCTCACTTTGGCTGGAAAAAATGGCTGTGTTTTTCTGTTGCTTGGTGGTGCCCTAACATAATCCTTTGTGGTGCTTTCGCTGTAAATCCTTTTTGAAATCTGACACTGTGGCTGGATTAACGAGAATTTTATCTTTCAAATGGTGTAACATACCTGTATGCTTGAGGAATTTTAATTATGAGATTTTTGTTGTTTTGCCCTGCACTTTCACTGGCTGTTGCGGGGGTGGGGGTTCCTAGACAGTTTAAACATCTCTAGAGACAATCTCATCATTACTCAATGCCTAGGTTTACTTCCAATGTACTCACATCCTACCATACCTCTGTCTGTACTTTATGCCTTGAATCTATTATCTCTCGCCCAGAAACCTACTCCTTTTACTCTCTGCTCTGAACGCACTAGATGACCAGTCCTGATAGCCTTTAGCCGTACTCTTATCCTACTCCTCCTCTGTTGATGATGGTGATGCAGAGGTTAATCCAGGCCCTGCAGTGCCAAGCTCCACTCCTACTCCTCAGGTGCTCTCATTTTTAAACTTCTTTAACCGTAAAAGCCTTGGTTTCATGCATGTTAACATTATAAGCCTCCTGCCTAAGTTTGTTTTATTCATTGCTTTAGCACACTCTGCCAACCCTGATGTTCTAGCTATGTCTGAATCCTGGATTAGGAAGACCACCAAAAACCCTGAAATTTCCATCCCTAACATGAACATTTTCCGACAATATAGAACTGCCAAAGGGGGAGGTGTTGCAATTTACTGCAGAGATAGCATGCAGAGTTCTGTCTTACTATCCAGGTCTGTACCCAAACAATTCGGGCTTCTACTTTTAAAAATCCACCTTTCCAGAAACAAGTCTCTCATCGTTGCCGCTTGCTATAGACCATCCTCTGCCCCCAGCTGTGCCCTGGACCCCATACGTGAATTGATTGCCCCCCATCTATCTTCAGAGCTCATGCTGCTAGGTTAACTAAACTGTGACATGCTTAACACCCTGGCCATGCTACAAACTAAGATTGATGCCCTCAATCTCACACAAATTATCTATCAATGAATCCACCAGGTACAACCCCAAATCCGTAAACACGGGCACCGTCATAGATATCATCCTAACCAACTTGTCCTCCAAATACACCTTTTCTGTTTTCAAACAAGATCTCAGCGATCACTGCCTCATTCCCTGCATCTGTAATGGGTCTGCGGTCCAACGATCACCCCTCATCACTGTCAAACACTCCCTGAAACACTTCATCGAGCAGGCCTTTCTAATCGATCTGGCCCGGATATCCTGGAAGGATATTGTCCTCATTCCGTCAGTACAGGATGCCTGGTTATTCTTCAGAAGTGCCTTCCTCACCATCTTAAATAAGCATGCCCCATTCAAAAACTGTAGAACCAGGAACAGATATAGCTCTTGATTCTCTCCAGACCTGACTGTCCTTATCCAGCACAAAAACATCCTGTGGCATTCTGCATTAGCATTGAACAGCCCCCGTGATATGCAATTTTTCAGGGAAGTTAGGAACAAATATTCACAGGCAGTTAGGAAAGCAAAGGCTAACTTTTTCAAGCAGAAATTTGCATCCAGTATCACAAACTCAAAAAAGTTCTGGGACACTGTAAAGTCCATGGAGAATAAGAGCACCTCCTCCCAGCTGCCCACTGCACTGAGGCTGGGCAACACAGTAACCACCAATAAATCCACTATAATTGAGAATTTCAATAATAATTTTTCTACGGCTGGCCATGCTTTCCACCTGGCTATCCCTACCCCGATCAAAAGCCCTTCACCCCCCACAGCAACTCGCCTAAGGCTCTCCCACTTCTCCTTCACCCAAATCCAGACAGCTGATGCTCTGAAAGAGCTGCAAAATATTGACCCCTACAAATCAGCCGGGCTAGACAATCTGGACCCACTCTTTCTTAAAAATATCTGCCAAAATTGTTGCAGCCCCTATTACTAAAATGTCCAACCTCTCTTTCGTATCATCTGTGGTTCCCACAGACTGTAAAGCTGCCGCGGTCATCCCCTTCTTTAAAGGGTGAGACACTCTATACCCAAACGGCTACAGACCTATATCTATTCTACCCTGCCTTTCAAAGATCTTTGAAAGCTAAGTTAACATACAGATTACCGACCATTTAGAATCCCACCATACCTTCTCCGCTATGCAGCCACTCCTCAGTAAAAGGCACAAGACAGCCCGCTTGGAATTTGCCAAAAGGCACCTAAAGACTCTCAGATCATGAGAAACAAGATTCTCTGGTCTGATGAAACCAAGACTGAACTCTTTGGCCTGAATGCCAATTGTCACATCTGGAGGAAACCTGGCACCATCCCTACAATGAAGCACGGTGGTAGCACCATCGTGCTGTGGTGATGTTTTTCAGCAGCAGGGACTGATAGACTGGTCAGGTTTGAGGTAAAAATGAAAGGAGCAAAGTAAAGAGAGATCCTTGATGAAAACCTGCTCCAGAGCACTCAGGATCTCAGACTGGGGTTAAGGTTTACCTTCCAACAGGACAACGACCCTAAGCACACAGCCAAGACAACGCAGGAGTGGCTTCGTGACAAGTCTCTGAATGTCCTTGAATGGCCCAGCCAGGACCAAGACTTGAACCTGATGGAACATCTCTGGGGAGACCTGAAAATAGCTATGCAGCAACGCTCGTCATCCAACCTGACAACGCTTGGGAGGATATGTAGAGAAGAGTGGGAGAAACTCCCCAAATACAGGTGTGACAAGGTTGTAGCGTCGTACCAAGAAGACTCAAGGCTGTAATCGCTGCAAAAGGTGCTTCTACAAAGTACTGAGTACAAGGTCTGAATACTTTTACATTTTTTATACATCTGCAAAAATGTCTGAAAACCTGTTTTTGCTGCTTTGTCATTATGGGGTATTGTGTGTAGATTGATGAGGGGGAAAAACTATTTAATCCATTTTAGAATGGAATAAAAGTCATGGGGTCTGAATAGTTTCCGAATGTAGATTAAGCCTAGTCATGGACTAAGCTCTTTCTGTCACGTCTACTCCTGTGTTCGCCGTCGCTGGTATACATAACACCGGTCCTGGGATCCATTATTACGCACACCTGGCATCAATCATTAAGCGCACCTGTACGTCTATCATGAGGCACACCAGTACCTCTCCTATACCTGGCACTCCCTTAGGATCCTTCCCCAGTCAGTATTGTTCCTGTGTTCATGCGTAGATCCTACTGTTATGTTGTTCCGTTCCATGTTTGTTGTTTTATTAAACGTTTCACCTGCACCTGCTTCTCAACTCACAGCGTCTTCGTTACACATTCAATGTAAAAACTCTACTGAGAATGTTTTGAATCGTGGTCTTGGATATATTGCATCACTGAGCAATATCTCGTTGTAATGTAGGCCAACAAATTAGTGCACTCCATAAATCTTTAGATTGCCTACAGTACATGGCTGAAAACGGATGGAAACGTTCAACAGGAAGTGATGCAAGTCTTTCCCCTAACCAATCAAGTCATTCTTAGATTTTAAACATCCCACAATTCTTTTCATTTTGTCAGTCAGTCATTCATAGTAACAAAGAAAAACAGTTGTTAAAGCTACAGTCAGTCCGTATCAAGATGATCACAATCTGCCTTCTTTGGGGACTTCTCTCTCAAGTGTGTAAGTGCATGTCCTAATCTCACATAGTACTTTACTGAACAGTAGAATTGAAAATCTAAAAGAATAACAATATCATATTGGAAAGTCATATCTAAAGTCATATATTCAGTATGGACAGCAATGTGACCGATATATCTTCAGACATTTTAAATTGCAGTAGTTTGATGACTTAATTAAGAAAAAAACCTGTTACTCAAAGGTTGAACAATGTCCATTTCCATTTAAAGTTGACATCTGATTACATTCACATTTTGGCAGACCTGATTCAGGCTGAAGATGCTCCTCAACCAATACCAGTGACTACTCGTCTATTTGGAGACAATATATCTTTGCCATGTCCTAAAGAAGAATCTCAACAATTCCTGTACTGGTACAGACAAACTGTTGGCCAACTGCCCCATCTTGTCGCATCTGTGTCCTATGCATCAGAACCTGTACTTAATGGAGAGTTTAAGAACCCACGTTTCAAAGTGGAGACATCTGAATATGTGTATAATCTCATTATCAGAAATATCAGCACATTAGATGAGGCAACATACTTTTGTGGAATTGGGACAATGTATGGGATGAACTATGGACATGCAACATTTTTGGCTGTGAAGGGTAATTTAATTTAAATTGTGCATTTCAATGTTCACCAAGTGTTTTTGTGTATTGTTATACATACAGTAGATGTACACTGCCATGTACAGTAGATGTTCCGAGAAAGTATTAACAATCTTGCTGCAGTATGCATAGAAAGTGGATATTCATGGATGCGTGTCATAATGGTCAAATGTAAAAACAACTTGTCATTTTTGGAGACAGGTTTTTGAAATGACATCGTTACGGTATAGCTAGCAAAAGAGTGTAGAAACGGTAGCTAACTAACTTTTACTGTAAAGAACTCTTAAGATGCCTAGCTAAGCATCTTGGCTGACTGTGGGGTGAATACATTTGAATAATTACTGACAAATAGAAACTGCACCTCTCTTTTCTAGCAAGCAAAACGCTGTTTCCAAAACTGCCATGTGCCTAAAGGAATGTTTTCTATTTAAAACTCTATGACCTCTCCACTTTACAAGCTAATGAATAATTATGTTCTCAATACAATGACACAATATAGGACACAATCACCCTACATTGGTGCAGCAACCAGTTTCTGATCCAGTCCATCCAGGAGACTCTGTGATTCTACAGTGTACAGTACTCTCTGAGACCTGTACAGGAGAACACAGTGTGTACTGGTTCAGAGCCAGATCAGGAGAATCCCATCCAGGAGTCATTTACACCCCTGGGAACTTGAGTGATGCGTGTAAGAAGAACCCTGAGACTCCCTCTCCTACACATAGCTGTGTCTACAGCCTCTCCAAGAACAACCTCAGTCTCTCTGATGCTGGGACTTACTACTGTGCTGTGGCCACATGTGGGGAGATCCTGTTTGGCAACGGAACAAACCTAAATATTGGTAAGTAATGAATATTATGTGTTATAATGTTGAAAATACAGAAGAAAGTTTAGTCATATTAAAAGTGGTGCATGTACATTGAGTGTACAAATCATTAATAAGAACATCTTCCTAATATTGAGTTGCACCCCCTTTTGCCCTAAATGTTTTGGGGCATGGACTCTACACGTTGTCGAAAGTTTTCCACAGGGATTCTGGCACATGTTGACTCCAATGCTTCCCACAGTTGTGTCCTTTGGGTGGTGGACCATTTTTGATCCACACGTGAAACTGTTGAGCGTGAAAAACCCAGCAGCATCGCAGTTCTTGACACACTCAAACCGGTCCGCCTGGCACCTACTACCATAACCCGTTCAAAGGCACTTTTTTTTTGCCTTGCCCATTCGCCCTCTGATGTACACAATCCAATTGTCTCAAAGCTTAAAAATCATTCGCTAACCTATATCCTCCCCTTCATATACACCGATTGAAGTGGATTTAACAAGTGACAAGGGATCATACCTTTCACCTGGATTCACCTGGTCAGTCTGTCAAGGAAAGAACATCTTCTCATAATGTTTTATACAGTCAGTGTACAGCACAGTGGTTGAGGTCAATGTGCCTTTTGCTATAACAATATTCTCATCATTGACCAGAAATGAATGTTCAGCTGAAAATTCTTAGATTCTGTAAACAAAATACAACCTGCTAATAACTTATTTAAAGAAATACAAAATTAATATTTTGACAAATCTCTCCTTCAAAATGTGGCTACAATCAATCCACATCTTTCATATGAAAATAACACCAATTTTATGGAATGTGTATTGTGCTTTTCATTACAAAATTCATCTCAATAAAATGACAAACACAACAAATATAAATTGAGACGATGGAGATAGAATGTCCTTAGGTAGATTAGGATGTTGGAGATGGAGATTGAATGTCCTTAGGCAGATTAGGATGATGGAGATGGAGATTGAATGTCCTTAGGCAGATTAGGATGATGGAGATGGAGATTGAATGTCCTCAGTCATACTAGGAAAAGGGTGTTGAGGAAGTTTGGGCTGGAAAGGCAGGATAGAGACAAAAGACAGAGCCCCTCATCAGAACATCACACATACTTCTCCTGCATTCAGTTCCTCCATGGAAGCTGCTCCTTTCTGTAGGTACTGGGCGTCCATTACCAAAAATGTGCCACTGTTGCTGAAAGTGCAGGGAAAGTCACCAGAAATCAACAGTTGTTAAAAACAGACACTGATCCTCCTCTGCCATCTTCAGAAACATTTTTATTTTAATATAAGGGTGGTATCTATATATATCTTACTATTTTTTTAGTCATATAAATGGTGTTATATATTTCTTACTATTTTATTTTAATGTAATGGTGGTATGTATTTCTATTATTATTTTATCTTACTATATGGTTGGTATATATGCCTCTATCTATATTATTTGAATATAAGGGTGAAATAGATCTCTCATACTATTTTATTTTAAAATAAGGGTGGTATATATTTATTTTACTATTTTGTTTTAACATAAGGGTGAAATGTATCTCTCCTACTATTTTATTTTAATTTAACGGTGGCATATATCTCTTTTATTATTATATTTTAACATAAGGGTGAAATGTATCTCTCCTACTATTTTATTTTAATTTAACGGTGGCATATATCTCTTTTATTATTATATTTTAATATAAGGGTGGTATATATATATTTATATATATATCTTACTGTTTTATTTTTATATAAGGGCGGTATTTTTCTCTTACTATTTTATTATAATTCAAGGGTAGTTATATCTCTCTTCCTATTTGATATTAATATAACGGTGGTATACATGTATATCGACTCTCATTATTACGTTTTTTTATTCCTTTTTAGAAAGATCACTGGATCATGTAGTCATTGGACTGGGAGTGACATCAGTTTTCTGTGTGATTGTGATCATTATACTCGTCTTCAGCAGAAATACAAAGCCAATTTCTGAACATTATAAAGGTGAGTCCTCTGGTATTACAAACTGTAGTTGAACACCTAATATATTTTACGGTTAATGCACAATACTTGTCTTTAAGTATAATACCTCTGTCTTTACCTTTTGTCATGTTGATGCTTGTTTTTATTCATGTTAACAGTGAGTGTTGCTCAGCATATTAGACATGACAACTCAACCACTGAATATGATCAGGTAATAAAGGCAAGTGTTATAATATTGGCCTGTTGGTAGATAATTTGTGATATGATACTAGATACTCCAATTTTTCGACTATTATTATGACTAATTTTTTTAAACCAACAACATTATTTACAGGATCAAGACCTAGATACCCTGAATTATGCTGCATTGCATTTCTCTGAGAGGAAAACTAAAAGAGGAAGAAAGAAGAGAGAGACACCACAGGAGAGTGTGTACTCTGATGTCAGAGTAGACTGGGACTGAACATTGTTTTTATGTGCAGAGGAATGGATGTAGTTTGGTCAATAAACTTTTCTTAATATATAATGTATTTAAACAGTCATGATATTTGACCCTTAATGATACAGTGACATTTTCTGTCAAGCAAGACAGTGGCAGAATTTTCCCTATACCCATCATGAGGTTATTAGAACCTAGCCTATGAATGAAAGTTTACAAAATAGGTGCACACAAGTCCAGATAAAGATTTGAGGTGACAGACACTGACACATGGACAGAAAGGGACAATACCGTCTTGCACACTTTTGCCTGCATCTAGCTGATCTAGTGTGTCATCATTAGTCCAACAGTTACAAACTGGAAAAATTCAGGTATATTTATTACCTGAATTTATTATAGTTTCGTTCCGTTTGCTTCCGTTGAAGATTTGTTTTAACAGAATCTGAGGAATGAATACACCACCGTTCACACTCAAACAGCTCACTTTCATAACCACATACAAACAGCTTGTTGTATTCCTTCTCGCATCTACGCTCTCTCCTCCTCTCACCTTTTAGCTTCGCTTATGGACTTCAATGCACAACACATCAGCTGTCTGTGACCAGGTGAAAAAACCTTTCCAAACCGATCCTTCATGTCATAGCCGCTACATACAGCACACATCGTTGTCATCATATTAGTTAAAGTAACGTCATAGTCAGCATAGCTAATAGAACTAACAAGATATTTAACCCGCTACAATGATGCAGTAAAATGTACAGTCAGTGAGCAGATTAGCACTTACACCAAATTAGTAAAACCAAAAGCTTACATTTACTTGAAAGAGTTCCAATTTTGCATAGTTAAAGCCAGCTAACTAACATAGCATCCCTCTGTTTGAGCTGGGTGTTTGAGTAGCCAAAACTAGCTAGCTGCATTTGCTAGCTAAGTAAGTGAAAGTGAAAGTGAAAAAAATACCAAATATATCTCTCTCTCTCTCTCCCAATCCTCATTCATTTTTTATGAAATTCACTGAGAACTGTCCTCCCCTTCCTCCTCTGAGGAGCCTCCACTGATGTAGGAAGCTAATTATTCTAGGAGCTTCTCTGTCAGAGCACCACTGTTATGGAACGGCTTGTCCTGTCAGGTAGGAGGCCAGAAACCATTGAGGACTTTAAATCACTCCTGAGAAACCCAGTTTTTTTGTTTGGCCTTTAATCTGTGATTGTATTGTTATTTTAGACTTCCTTAGTGATTCTATGTCATCCTCTTGTATTGTATCTCTTGTATATCAGCCCTTTGCTTAGACATACTGTTTAACTGTGAGCCAACTCAGTGGCAGTGTGCTTAGTGTCCTACCTGAGATAAGAAGGTTGAGGGTTTGATCCCCGATCGAGTCACACCAATTACTCTAAAAATGGGACCGGATGCCTCTCTGCTTGGCACTCAGTATAAAGGAGACGGATTGGGTTAAGTGTCCTGTCCAGGAGGTGACCTTGTACATCAAGCTGCATTCCACTATAGAATCAGGAGATAGGCTCCTGACGCTATGAGGCATTCTGTCTCGAACAAGGATGAATTACTTTCCTAATGTTATATTGTAAAGTTTGATCAGCCCCCATAAAGTTGATCAGCCCCAATTTGAAGTCATTTTTCTCTATTTGCAATAATGTATAATTGTATTATGGTTCTATTTTTATTGTTTTAATAATTCTTCCTAAATGTATTATTGTTGTGGTATTTACTGTAACCCATTAAACAAACATTGAGGTATTATATTATTATATTATATTATTGTACATAATGTAGGTCAATTACGTTCTACTGTATTTATTGAGTTCACACAGCTTACTGTAATTATAGCTATAATGTACCAGCATGTACCAGTAGTGCTGTGTCGAATTGTTAAACCAATTTATCATTAAACATTGCCTGATGTATCATATTATTTAAAATTGAGCTTTAATAATGGTACAAAGAGTGACTGTCCTCAAAGGTGTAAACTTTGAAATTGACAACAAATAAAACATACTGCACATGTATTAATACTTGATTCTGAAATAATCAAAGAAACAAAACAGTACAAGCCAGATAATGCATACAAACAAATCAACCCTTATAACATAAAGCAAAATTATTTTACCATTATTAACAGCTACATTTTAAAATAATATGATTCATCAGACAATATTTAATGATACATTGGTTTAATGATTCTACACAGTGCTACTGTTACATTGTTTAAAAAACATAATTGTCCAACTGTTCATAGCCTCCAAACATGATGCATTGGATAAATAGAATTACATTAATTAATTGTTTAAAATTCAATTTGTCACTAACCCATCAGAGGGGCTGAGGATGTTCTTGGAGAGGCTGTAGACCAGGGGTGTCAAAGTCAAATGGACGGAGGGCCAAATAAAAAAATCAGCTACAAGACGAGGGCCGGACTGTTCGAATGTTCATTGAAAATTTTTTAAATGACGCATATAGTCTAGTGAACCTAATTGAACCTACTGAAAACCTAACAAATATATTACAATATGATCAGATAAATAAAGCAATATTTTCTTATGGCTCTGTCAGTAATCTTTAATTTTCAACAGACACAAAAGACAAATTTCCTTTATATAAATATCCCCATAACATGAACATTAAATGAAAGAAACCGGTATTCAAGGCACCATCAGTAGACTATATTTTCTATTTTAGCAAAAGTGGGCTAAATTTACTTCAAAGAAAAAACAATAATAGCAATTTTCTATCATCCACTCAACTGAAATATTTTTAAAATATAATTGGATTGAAATACAAAAAAATAAAGTGCAAAAATCTATTAATCAAAAACAACACTTTGTTTAAGGAGAAGTAACATGCAGTGAAAACAAATATTAAATTTTAACTTTTAAACTTGAACTGAGTAAAAACTCTAAATATGTGATTGCACAGTAATGTTCACTTGTTTGAGGTTGAGGGTGATACTTGGTGGTGTCCCATCTTTTCCACAAGTTCATCAATGTTCGGGGTAAGGCTCTGAGCTGAAGAAATCCTCAGAATTGAGTGGAGGTGTTCAGCAGTAAGTCGACTTCTGTGTGATGTTTTGTTCAGGTTCATCAAAGAAAACAGTTGTTCACACAGGTATGTGCTGCCAAACATAGACAACGTTTGAGCAGCCTGGATGCGCAGCTGGGGCATTGTGCCGGGAGGAAACGGGCGAACTCCGCAGCACCCACTGCCGCATATTTTGCCCTCAGTGCATCATTGCATTGGAGGTCAATCAACTCCATTTGGAGGTTTGGTGGTGAGCTTTCCACGTCAACAGCAAATGGGTTACCGAGCAGTTCCAACCTGCTTTTTTGTGCTTCAAAGTCAGCAAATCGGCGTCGAAAGTCAGCGGCAAGCATACCTATTTTATCAGCCAACTGTGTGCTCGGGAACGCACTGGTAGAGAGCTTCTCTTTCATGGTCTGGCAGCTGGGAAAGTGGCTCAAATTTTCTTTCCGCATCTGCGTCTCCCACAGAGTCAGTTTGGTTTTAAATGCCTTCACTGTACTGTACATATCAGAGATGACACGATCCCGACCCTGCAGCTGCAAGTTTATTGCATTCAGATGACTCGTAATGTCACACAGAAAAGCCATTTCACACAGAAACATTTCGTCTCGGAGTTGTGTTGTGTCTTTCCCTTTGCTGTCCAAGAACAGACAAATCTCCTCACGAAGCTCGAAACATCTTTGAAGCACCTTTCCCTGGCTTAGCCATCGCACCTCTGTGTGATAAGGCAAATCACCATGCTCCGTTTCTAACTCCGTCAGAAATGCCTTGAACTGGCGGTGATTCAAACCTTTGGCTCTGATAAAGTTAACTGTGCGCGTGATGATGCTCATTACATGCTCCATTTTCAAGGCTTTACCGCACAACGCTTCCTGGTGTATGATACAATGATAAGCTGTCAGCTCACCTGTCGCGTTTTCCTCTTGCATCTTTTCCCGTATCTTCGCCACCAGTCCGCTCCTGTGTCCACACATCGCAGGTGCTCCGTCGGTTGTCAAACCCACGAGTTTTTCCCAAGGCAGCTCCATCTCATTTACACATCTTGACACCTCTTCATACAAATCATGCCCCGTAGTTGTGCCATGCATAGGACGTAAAGCCAAAAACTCCTCTGTCACGCTTAGGTTGGAGTCCACTCCGCGGATGAAAATTGACAACTGGGCAATGTCAGAAATGTCGGTGCTCTCATCCACAGCCAAGGAATATGCAATAAAATCTTTTCCCTTTTTCACAAGCTGCTCTTTTAGATTGATGGACAACTGGTCTACTCTCTCGGCAATGGTGTTTCTGCTCAGACTCACATTTAAAAAGAGTTGCCTTTTTCTGGGCAAACTTCGTCACAAACTTTAATCATGCAGTTTTTGATGAAATCCCCTCCGTAAATGGCCGGGCTGATTTAGCGATCTCTTCTGCCAAAATAAAACTGGCCTTGACAGCAGCCTGGCCTTGTGATTTGGCTTTTTTGAACAGAGCCTGTCGAGATTTGAGGCCTCGTTTTAATTCCTCTGCCTTTTGTAGCCTTTGTTCCATGTCCATATTCTTGTTTTTGTCCGCGTGTTTCGTTTCATAATGTCGTCTCAGATTATACTCTTTCAGTACCGCCACACTTTCTCCACACAGAAGACACAGGTTTTCCAGCTACCTTCGTGAACATATACTCCGACTCCCACCTTGTTTGAAACCCCCGGTTCTCAGTATCCACCTTCCGTTTTGCCATTTTTGATGGGTATCTGAAAGTTAATTTTACTGTGATGCTGACGACTGCTGTGCCAATAAATATTGAAATGAAGCAGCCTACTGCTCGGTGCGTCACCTTTGCATTGTGGGAAATGTAGTATTGGTGCGTGTAAAAGATCTGCGGGCTGCCGGCTTGCTGCGGGCCGGTTCTAATAATAAATCAAGATCATCCCAGGGGCCGTAAAAAACCTTCTTGCGGGCCGGATGTGGCCCGCGGGCCTTGACTCTGACATATGTGCTGTAGACACAGCTCTGTGTAGGAGAGGGAGTCTTTGGGCTCTACTCATACTCATCACTCCTGTTCCCAGGGGTGTAAATGACTCCTGGGTGGGATTCTCCTGATCCGGCTCTGAACCAGTACACACTGTGTTCTCCTGTTACGGTCTCAGAGAGTACTGTACACTGTAGAGTCACAGAGTCTCCTGGATAGACTGGGTCAGACACTGGCTGCTGGTCCAGAGTTATCTTGGTAAACCTCTTTCCACTGGAACCTTAATTGTTTATTGTGTTGGATGAAGGATATTCTCAAGTTTAAATGAAGCAGGATCTGTAACATTAATAGCACATCTTTAAGACAGTGTGCATTTAGAACAATGTACCAAGATTAACTTTATAATATCCGCTGTTGACTATACTGTACACTGATGATAATATACTGATGAACAATAACATGTACAATTCAAAATAAATTACCATTTGCAGCCAAAAAGGTTCAACTTCTACAATCCGTTTGATACTTTGTTCCCGCTGCACTGTAGGTTGCCTCATCTGATGTGTTGATTTTGCTGATAACAAGATGAGATACAGTTGAAGTCGGGAGTTTACATACACTTAGGTTGGAGTCATTAAAAGTAGTTTATTAACCACTCCACAAATGTCTTGTTAACAAACTATAGTTTTGGCAAGTCGGTTAGGACATCTACCTTCTCCATGACACAAGTAATTTTTCCAACAAATGTTTACAGACAGATTATTTCACTTATAATTCACTGTATCACAATTCCAGTGGGTCAGAAGTTTACATACACTAAGTTGACTGTGCATTTAAACAGCTTGGAAAATTCCAGAAAATTATGTCATGGCTTTAGAAGCTTCTAATAGGCTAATTGACATCATTTGAGTCAATTTGAGGTGTACCTGTAGATGTATTTCAAGACCTACCTTAAAACTCAATTCCTCTTTGCTTGACATCATGGGAAAATCAAAAGAAATCAGCCAAGACCTCAGAAAAACAATTGTAGACATACACAAGTCTGGTTTCCTTCTTGGGAGAAGTATCTATATCCACAGTAAAACAAGTCCTATATCGACATAACCTGAAAGGCCGCTCATCAAGGAAGAAGCCGCTGCTCAAAAACCGCCATAAAAAAGCCAGACTACGGTTTGCAACTGCACATGAGGAGATAGATCATACTTTTTGGAGAAATTTCCTCTGGTCTGATGAAACAAAAAAAGAACTGTTTGGCCATAATGACCATCGTTATGTTCAGAGGAAAAAGGGAGAGGTTTGCAAGCCGAAGAACACCATCCCAACCATGATGCACGGGGGTGGCCGCATCATGTTGTGAGGGTGCTTTGCTGCAGGAGGGACTGGTGCAAGTCAGAAAATAGATGGCATCATGAGGTTGGGAAATTATGTGGATATATTGAAGCAATATCTCAAGATATCTGTCAGGAAGTTAAAGCTTGGTCACAAATGGGTCTTCCAAATGGAATATGACCCTAAGCATACTACCAAAGTTGTGGCAAAATGGCTTAAGGACAACAAAGTCAAGGTATTGGAGTTGCCATCACAAAGCCCTGACCTCAATCCCTTAGAAAATGTGTGGGCAGAACTGAAAAGGCGTGTGCGAGCAAGGAGACCTAGAAACCTGACTTAGTTACACCAGGAATGGGCCAAAATTCACCCAACTTATTGTGGGAAGCTTGTGGAAGACTACATGAAGCGTTTGACCCAAGTTAAACAATTTTAAGACAATGCTAGCAAATACTAATTGAGTGTATGTAAACTTCTGACCCACTGGGAATGTGATGAAAGAAATTAAAGCTGAAATAAATAATTCTCTCTACTATTATTTTGACATTTCACATTCTTAAAATATAGTGGTGATCCTAACTGACCTAAAACAGGGAATTTTTACTTGGATTAAATGTCAGGAATTGTGAAAAATGGAGTTTAAATATATTTGGCTAAGGTGTATGTAATCTTCCGACTTCAACTGTATAAAGATCCAGTCCATTTAAAAAAATGGAGGCATCTTACACTTCAGCGTTTTGATGCAAAAATTCCAACTAAATACTTGGCGCATAGAATTAAAAAGGTATTTTCAGATATTATTAATCCTAATCAGACAGGTACTTTAGCTGGACGATACATTGGAGATCATATAAGACAAGTACTGGAAGCTTTAAACTGTCAAGAGGAGTAAAACAAGCTTGTCCTATATCGGCATAACTATTTATTATTGCCATCGAAATGTTAGTTGTTAAAATTAGATCCAACAACTATATTAAGGGATTAGAAATCCATGGCTTAAAAACTAAGGTTTCATTGTACGCTGATGATTCATGTTTTCTTATAAAACCACAATCCCTCCTCCAATATTCTAGCTGATCCACCCCTTAAAAGAAAAATAAGAAAAAGTAAAACAACATATATATATATATAAAAATAAACATGCTAAATTGCTGACATGTCTAGTGAGTATGCAGGCCATGGAAGAAGTGGGACATTTTCAGTTTGCAGGAATTGTGTACAGATCCTTGCGACATGGGGCCATGATTTATTCTGGGCATCAGGATCTCCTCACGGTATCTCTGTGCATTCAAATTTCCATCAATGAAATTCAATTGTGTTCGTTTTCTGTAGCTTATGCCTGCCCATACCATAACTTCATCGCCACTGTGGGGCACTCTTTCCACACTCTTTCTGCCATTTGCCCAGTACTGTTGAAACCGGGATTCATCGTGAAGAGCACACTTCTCCAAGCATGCCAGTGGCCATCGAAGTTTATGCCGAACTGCAGTCAGGTCAAGATCCTGGTGAGGTAGATGAGCATGCAGATGAGCTTCCCTGAGAAGGTTTCTGACAGAGGAATTTGCGCACAGGAGAGAAATAACCTTTTTGTGCATGTTGAACATTTCTGGGATCTTTTATTTCAGCTCATGAAACATGGGACCAACACGTGTTGTGTTAATATTGTTGTTCAGTATAATTAGTAAGGAACTCCCCTCACCTGGTTGTCTTAACCCGTAGACACTCGGCCCTCTGTGGAATGAGTTTGACACCCATGGATTTATATGATAAAATAATTTTGGATATTTTTATTTGTCAAATGGCAGTTAAGCGTTGATCCTCATGTCACCAGAATAAGGATGTCAATATTTATTGTAAAGTAGCATCGAGCTCATCACCTTAACTTCCGGTTTTCTTCCGGTTTTCTTCTGTCGAAGGAGAGTCGGACCAAAATGCAGCGTGGTAATTTACCTACATGTTTATTGAACGACAAAAACACGAACAATACAAAACAACAAACGGAACGTGAAAACCTATACAGCCTATTTTTTTTATTTTTTTTAATAAAAATAGTTTATTATCTTCAATACCATTCATTCTTTACAACTCATAATTTACATACATACACAAATAATGGTATTTTAAATAAACTAATTAAACTAAAACATAAACCACAAACAAAACCTCAGGGGAGCATCTTCCCTCCCCGTTACCCTACAAAATACCTCTCCCTATCTCCCCGTCCCTAATCTATCCTCTTACAAATCTAAATGACACCCAGCCCTAAACCCCCCTTCCACCTCTCCCGAGCAGCATGCTGCCCCCACTTCCTCTCCTCCCTCTTCATCCTCCCCTCAAATCTCCTTCCACCCTCCTCACTATCCCTTCCACCCCCAATCTTTCCCTGTCTTCACCATGTTCTGCCTTGCTTCCCACAGCCCCCGTTTAAAGAGACTCATGAGAAGCCAGAGCAGAAACCTGTCCCTATCCGTCCCTCTCGCTCTCCCTACACCCCTCTCTAACCTGGCCCACGTCAATACAAAATCCCCCTTTACCAAACCTAACAACACCCGTGCCCTAGCCCATACTACTCCGGCAAAGGCACAGTCCCAAAAGACATGGCGCACAGTCTCCTCCCTGCCACAAGAGGATCTTAGACAGGTGGGGGATTGCACCAAATTATACCGGTACAAGATGGAACGTACCGGCAAACACTTATGAAGGCTCAACCAATTCAGGTCCTTGAGCCTGTTATCCAGACCCCTCGCCTGCACTCCCTCCCAGACCACTTCCGAGATGCCCACTACAGGCGCCGGACTCCCTGCCTTTCTGACCTCCTCGTACAGGTGCCTGTGATCTAAACCTACTCGGGCAACTTCAACCTCAGGGTGCGCACGCAGCCACTTGGCCGCATGACCAAAGTGCCACGGCAGCTGTTCCGCCCGAGGACCCGTGTTAGACCACACCATTATGCTTCTCGCCTGATACGAGAAAAACACCCGCAAGAGGTAACCGGATGGGTGTATCACTGGCTGAGCAAGCTCCGTTAACAAGAAGGAAACAAAAATTGAGTCCAGCTTGAGGGGGAAATGTGGTACCCCCCTACCTCCCTCCCCGATGGGACAGATCATGCGTGCCCTGGCGACCCACTCGCACCTGCCACTCCACATAAACTGAAACACAAGCCTCACTAGAGGCCTCCTCAGACAAGCCGGCAATGGGTAGATGTATGCCAAATACAAAAGAGACGGCAACACATCCACCTTTAGGACCAGAACTTTGCCCATAAAAGACAAATACCTAGCTTTCCACATTGCTAGCTTCCTCTGTACCACTGCGATACGCATGTTCCAGTTTAGCGTCGCTGAGCCGGAGGTCTCAAAATGGACCCCGAGAATCCTCAGGGCCCCCTCACAGAGAGATAACCCCCCAGGCACATCCGTTCTACCGCGCCATCTTCCGAAAAACTTGACAGAAGACTTTGCATGGTTCAGAACTGCTCCCGACGCTCGGGTGAAATCCCCAAAGATGGCAAGGGACCTTGTCAGGCACGAGTCCTTGCACAACAGCAAGGAAGTGTCGTCGGCGTACTGCGTCATCTTAACACGCAGCCCACCACTTCCAGGGATCAGCAAACCTTCCACCCCTGTGTCTGCCCTAATGGCAGCCCCCAGAGGCTCCATGTACAGAACGAAGAGGAGAGCCGAGAGTGGGCACCCCTGCCTGACCCCAGACGAGAGGTCAAAAACATCACCCAAGTGACTATTTACACTAACTCGGCACCCCGCTCCGACATATAATGTATGAATCCATCCTATAAACTTCTCCCCAAATCCTAATCGACCTAACACTCTGAATAAAAAGGATCTATTCACGCGATCGAAGGCTTTCGCCTGATCTAGCGCTGCTACCATTAAAGGCAGATCTCCATCTTCAACCCAAGCGATGGAGTCCCTGATTAACTGTAGGTTCCATCTAATAGAGCGGCCCTCTACCCCGCACGTCTGATCCTCATGAACGACGTAGGGAAGGGCTGTGCGCAACCGGTCTGCTAAAACCTTTGCAAGTAGCTTGTAATCTACACACAGCATGGTCAACGGCCGCCAGTTGCCAAGGTCTGTTACTTCCCCTTCTTATATAAAAGTGACAGCACACCAACAGCCATTGATCCCCGGGACCCCGTCTCAAGGATGGCCTTCAAGACTTCGAGGACCACTGGTCCAAGTATACCCCAAAACTTGAGATAAAACTCAGCCGGCAGCCCATCTATCCCAGGCACCTTCCCTTTTCCCATCCTCCTAAGAGCGCTCTCAACCTCTTCTAGTGAGATCTGGGCCTCCATCACTTCTCTAATGTCCTCCGGCAACCGCCTGGACAAGTGTTCTAAAAACACATTTCCCTGCTCTACATCTATTTCCCTTTCCTTAAATAAACCTTGAAATGATCAGTTGTCACCCTGACCATATCCTCTGGTTCTCTAACTATACTACCATTTTCTTCCCTAACACCATGCATTACCTTCCTACTCTGTCTTGCCCTAACCAACTTAAAGAACATAGCAGAACAAGTCTCATTATGTTCTAGAAAGCCACTATGCGCTCGCTCAAGGAAAGCTCGAGCCTTCCGCTCCTGCAACTCCCTGAGCTGCGCCTTTAGGGTTGCGGATCTCTCCCAGTCAAACGACCCGCCGAGGTTGCCTGCCTCGTATTCAAGTTCAATTAACCTCTGGATACGATCCACCTCCCTCCTCTCCTCCCTTTTTTTCCTCTTGCAATACCCTATTATAAAAGCCCTAATCCTCACCTTAACTAATTCCCACCACTCTAACACCCCCTCGCACATGGACCGGAGGCCCTCAAGCCTCAAAAGAAACCATAAAACCCGTCAACAAAAGCCTGCTCCTCCAGCACATCCCGATCTAGCTTCCAGTACCCTCTACCAAAGAGGCAGACTGGCGACCCCACCTGCAGGAGCACCCCGTCGTGATCCGAAAAGAAAACAGGCAACAGCCGCCCAGACAACTTACCCAAAGACCTGGGTACAAAAATATAGTCGAGCCTCCGCTCAACCCCCTGGAGTTACGCCATGTAGGACCGTCCATTTTCGGAGTAGTGTGCAGACCACCATCTACCAGACCATGGCAAGCCATTAGCCTGGCAATGGCGCCCGCACTGCTATCCCCCCCTCTTCCTAAATCTGTATTAAAATCCCCCCCTATCACTAATTTCCTATTTGTGACACACAGGGCGTCAGACAGTCCACCATCTCCCTTCTGTCTGCCACCACCTGTGGCCCATACACCACCACTAATCTAAATTTACAATCCCTTATCGTGACATCCACCCCTATAACCCTCCCCTGCATTACCACAAAAGAATCCTCCACTTTTACCTCCCTGTGCCCACACAAAATCCCTACCCCGATGAGTGCACCCCCAACACCCCAAACCGACTCCCCCTTGTCCCACTCCCTCTTAAACCTAATAACATCCCCTCCATCCCTCAGGTGAACCTCCTGTAAAAAACAAAAATCAAACCCCACACCCTCCAAATAACTAAAAACCGCCCTCCTCTTAACAAAATCCCTTAAACCCCTTACATTTAAACTAACAAAAGTAAAATTAGACTCCATGAAAAATAAATACATGTAATACACTCAAATTCTAAACCCAGACAGAAAAAAACATAAAACAGGAGACTCACCCGATGCTCCCCTGCTCCATATCTACCGGTGAGAACACCATCCGTAATCCCGACATCCCCCCTCTTCCTCCATCACACCCTCCCAGGATGCAGGAATAGTGTTTGGCTCCGGGGTGCCCTGCACCCTGGGTCTACCCCCACAATCCTCCCCCTCCCCAGTGTTGCAGCTGGTTTGGAAAAAAATTGGGGAGGCTGAGTCCCCAAACAAAAACTACCCACCTCCTCTTGTACCCAGTCCTGAGTCTTGTTATGTGTGTCCCCACCCAACAGAAGTTGAGGGCCTGGGGAAACCAGCAGCAACCCAGAGGTTTCTCCCGCCCCCATCACTCTCTTGGCCATCCCTTCCCCCTCACTGTCGGCCAATCGCCCCCTCCTCTTCATACTCTTCTTTGGTGATGGCGGCAGTGAAGAGATACCACCCTCCCCCCCCGCCAGCTCCTCCACCATACCCCTCATCTCTTCCACCATGGCACTTTCCCCCCAGTCCACTTTCTCTTCCACCGTCTCCTTCTCCACCACTCCTCCCTCGCTTTCTTCTCTCTCATGCTCCTCCACTCGGTTGCCTTCTTCCGCCGCTTTTTCTGGTTCTCCTACTCCCGTGCCTTCCGTTTCCTTCTCTCTTCCATCCGCCGCTTCTGGCTCCTCCTCCTTCCTTGTGGCCTTCCCCTCTGGACCTGAACTCTGGTCATGAGGCGTGCTTCCTTCCCCTCCTCTTCTTTCCCCATCCCCCGCTCCTGCTCCCCCCCCAGCCGCAGACGCATATGACCTCTGACGGGCCGGGCACCCCCTCCACAGGTGTGCTGACGAGCCACACCCATGGCACGTCTTAGGCTTGTCACAATCCCTCTCCTCGTGATCCTCAGATGCACAAAATCTGCATTTTCTTGCACTGCATGAGGCGAATATGTGACCATAGGCCATACAGCGTCTGCAAAATGGGGGCTGACGTGCATAATACAACGTCCCCCTGTCAGCCCCTAGGGAGAACATAGCAGGAGGATGGAGGTAGCCACCATGTCCCTTTGGGTCCTCTCTGAGGAGGGCCTGGAAGCCTCTCCTCCCATTCCAAAACCCAAGGGAGTCTTTGAGGTGCCTTGCTGAGGAGACGTTATCCATGTATCTCCCCAGAAAAGCCCTCACCTCTTCGTCCTTAACGTAAGGGTTGTAAATGTTAACAGTTACAACCCTAAAGTTATTCTTCGCCAGGCTTGTTATTTCGTAGTGGCACATCGGCCTCTCACCTCCCACTGCTCTTGCCCTTCTCAGGATATCATCGTGTTTTTCCTCTGTATATAGTGCAACGTCGTATGCTCCCTCCAACGAGTTGCCTTGGAAACAAAACACGTCCTTCACCGTCAGCTTTAGAATCCCCATCAATATTATCCTTCCAAAGGATTCCCGTCCTAAAGGCTCAAACTCCTTTTCCTTCCAAGCAAACCGAATCGTGTTGGCCAGCCCAATCCCAGGGACCGTGACCGTGTTGATGTATTTAGCACCATCTCCGCAAGGAGAATGGCGCTCGTTCTCTTCTCTTCCAAAACAATTGAAAAGAAAAAACCAAGTGACTGAGCCTATCTGGTGAAATACACAGAGACAGGAACAATCACCCACGAAATACTCAAAGAATATGGCTGCCTAAATATGGTTCCCAATCAGAGACAACGATAATCACCTGACTCTGATTGAGAACCGCCTCAGGCAGTCATAGACTATGCTAGACACCCCACAAAAACCCCATGACAAAAACGCACCACAATAACCCATGTCACACCCTGGCCTGACCAAATAAATGAAGACAAACATACTATACTTCGACCAGGGCGTGACAGTAGCGGAAGGAGGACCACACAACATATCATCACGTGTCTTCAAGTTTACTACAATATATATGATGGTTATTATATCAACATTTACGCATTAAGGCATATCCACCACCATTTCTAGCATAATACATTTTACAGACTCAAAAATATCCCACCATGTCGAACGAACAAATGATCTGTTGGCATTTATAAAATTGGACCGAAACTTCCTGTTTCCATCATATTGTAGCTGTCGTGATTTTTTTTATACGGTATGACTTTACTCATTAAAACTGTCGATGGATACATGGTTACACTTTCTTTCCCACTTTTTTTCTACAGCTCTCATTTTCTGTATCCCTCATCTCTCTCTCTCTTTTCCAGCCTCTCTTGCTTTTCACTCTGAAGGTGAGGGCGAGAAGGACAGTGGAACGGGTGGTGGAGGTGAGAGGTACAGTGATGAATGGCCCTACTCCCCTCCCCACATAAGCCCTCAACACCTATCAAGCCACCCTCGGGTTTGAGACCAAACCGGATCGAAGTGGAACAAGGAACGGTTCAGCTCAGCAGTCAGCCTGCCAGCCATCTTCTCTCTGGCAGTTTTGTTTTGGTTATCAGTTATGGTCACTGTCATTCCAATGTGGAGATAGCCAATTACTGCAGCCTGAAGATCAGGGTCATGCTCATTATGACAAATGTTTTAAAGGTCGACTTTGGGATAAATTGAATATTTGGCTACAGAAGTACAATTTTTTATCAATTTCTACAGCTTTCATCCAAAAACTATCCTGTGAAATGACATCAACACATACTAGAGGAGTTACTGGCTAGCTAAAATGGCTAGCTTAGCTAATGAACTAGCTACGTTGGTCAAGGTGCGCATGACCAGAATGACACATCAACGAACCACAAAAGGCACACCCCATTTCTGTTTGAAAATTGTGAAAGGGGAGGAGTTTGTTCATTTTCGTCCCCAAATTTGACCTTTAAAACATTTTGAAATGGAGAACAAAAGCATTTGTTACTGGATACCTCCAGGTATTCATATTGAACATGAACCAGCTGAGGTTGGTTGTGGGTTGAGCAAAGATGTAGTGTTCCTATTTGATCATCACAATGACAGTGGTTCTGTTTCAGGCTTCAATCAAACTATTCAGAGGGTAAGAAGAGGGACAATTCTCTCTGATTCCAGATGGAAAATCCTTTCTTTGCTTCTCTTTCCCTGCGGAGATAATCACACACAAAATAATTATTCCACTTCGTCATCTGTATATCGTAAGGCGGCGCACAATTGGCCCAGCGTAGTCGGTTAGGGTTCAGCCGGGGTTGGCCGTCATTGTAAATAAGAATTTGTTCTTAACTGACTTGCCTAGGTTAAATAACACATTTAAAATATTATCTTTATATGATGCCCTTGTACATCCTAGTTTATGTGACCGTAAGGACAAATACAGCAGTTGTTATCTTTGCATGTCATTAAGGCAACCACTACACTACAGATTAAATTATTTCAACCATCAAGTCAAGAATGACATGTATTACGGTAAGAGAGCGTGACATAATATATCTGTAAGTTAAAGTGGGTACATCCTCAGTGTTCACCGTAAAGCGCGCCGGAAGTTGTACAGAATTTGACAAAGTTCAAGTTTGCGGTTCATCAAACTTGGTTATTCCAGAAGAGAAAGAGAAAAATGTAATCCTACATGTGGTTGAAATCAGAAATAAATACAAGCATAAACGAAGTCACATTTTCTATGATTAGCTATCCCATATCAAAGTCCTTGCATATTATCCAATCACAATCAACCCAGCAGGACCACCAACCCCTCAGATCCCAAAAGTCATGCCCACAAGTCCTGAACTTTTGTTTTATATAACATCATTAACATAATTTAATCTCAATTTAATAAAAAATAAATTTCATGTGCCATTACAGCGTCCCAACTGATGACTACATATTTTACTTAATGTTCAATGTTAAAACTTATACACGTTTTTTAGTCAGATATGGATGGTATAACAGAACTTGTAGGGAATGAAAAGGTCAACAGTAAGGCCAGGGTCTTACTATGAATGTATTTGGAGCAGACCACCATTTTGTGGAGCCTGCCTTGACATGTGATTGCTCATTTATGGATGCCTTCAATGTATTTGTATTTTTTTGTGTTATATAATTGTATTTATTGATATAAGTGTTGTTTTATGTCGATGCAGGAATTGATTGGAAGTGTTAGGGGCAGTATTTCCCCCAAATCCTGGTCCTGGAGGTCCCCTATGTCTGCTGGTTTCTATGGAATGTGCATCTCAGATGACAACCTCCTTGTAAACATTGGCATTTTGTAAAGTAAATGTCCATTTCATTGTTCATCAGTCGCCAGTTCATTGTGGAATCGTTTGCTCATCATCAGTTTAGGGCTCCTTCAAACCAGACAAACTGATGCGTAAAAAACACTGAAAGAGAGTGAATGTTTTTGTCAGAAAGCTTACGATGACATGTCCTTGAAACAATTGAAAAGTTGAATAGCATTTTAACTGAATCATTTCTCTTCACCACACCACTATATTGGACATGCTTTTAATGTATCTTCGTTTGAAGGCGAGATATTATCCAGGGGTATTAACCAGAGATATTATCCAGGGGTATTAACCAGAGATATTATCCAGGGGTATTAACCAGAGATATTATCCAGGGGTATTTGAGAACCACTGGATCAGTCTTTGACATCTCCCATGGAGAGATTGTTCCTGGGACTCTTGATAGTTTGGGAGCAGCATGTGTGTGTAGTTTGTATCGTTTGAGGCTTAGTAAAAGGCTTAGTAAAAAGGCTTAGTAAAAAAAAAGGAATGGAATGGGGTGTTGATAGGAGTGGTTTCAAAATGTTGCTTTTACAGTCCTTAAAGTTGTGTATTTACTTTTCTGAAAAGAAACAAAATCCCAATTCTAAATAAAATTTAAAAAATGACAGCTTGGTTAAATTAGCTCTGAATAGAGCGATACCAACCACACTTTACTATTGTAAGACATAACAGAGTGGTGTAACATGAACACGGTCACAGTTCTGTCAATGACATTACAATTGATACAGCATCAGGAAGGAACATTTTACATGACGGTACTCTGGTAGTCTTTCACCAGATGGCGTTGTTTCACTAGTTTAGGACATCATTATTTTACCAGTCTCACAGTCTGACCATAGGTCAATGTGGTGTTGCATACAATTATGAACCACGTCAATGTTTTCTCTCAGGTGTAATCTCTTCATACTGCTAAAATGCTGTAGTCTATTGGTCAAAGTTAATGCTACTAATTGAATTGATTTTGTTAGCCTTCGCTGTTGTATCTCATTAAACAATGAAATCATCAAATATGCCTTTACTAACATGAGATAATATTTCATTCTGTTTTAGCTAGCAGCTGGAAAAGTAGTGAGAGACTTGACCCCTCAAAAGTCAAATAAAATAAAACTTGAAAAGAAAGGTACAAGTGAATCCAGTTAACCATATTTTTCATGCATATTGCACTTTGTGCATGCAACTCAAATTACTATTTTGGCCTATAATGTGCTCATTATTGTCAAAACTAGTGGTAGAGTGGACTAGCAGAAAAAAATTCTAAGGGTGCTTTCACATATGCCTGAAACTCACTCCTTAGCCAATACCTTGTAGTCAAACATATCCAATTGTTTGAGGTTAACTGCAAGCGTATTGAGGTATATTGAAGTTCTTATTCCTAATAGGGAGAAGTACATGGTGAAAAGGGTGAGGTGTCACATTCAGGGGAATAAGACCAAGAGGTTCCATCTGTGTTTGGCTTGAATAAGGAGGTAGAGCTTCCAGAATGAGAGGGCTATGACTTTTTCCACTGCGTCTTTAGCCATCCGCAATGAAACCAACAAACACAAAAAATGTCCAGAGACAAACAATGCAGTGTGTGAAAAATATCATAGAGACCATCACATTCTCACATGAGTTTGAGTCCAGCTAACAAACAACAATTATGTGCCATTGTATATCATTCGCTGGATTTATATTTTATTGAGCACACCACATGATGTTGACTTTCTGTACGACACTTTGTGACATCAGCTGATGTAAGTAGGGCTTTATAAATACAATACATTGATTGATTGATTGATTGATTGATTGATTGATTGATTGATTGATTGACTGTACTTGCGTGTTTGTATGAGGCATAACACAACTTCATGTCATTCAGATATTCTGTAGAGTAGCAGCAATACTTTAGGAACCTATTGGGGAATTTATTGGGGCTCAACAAAGACATTCAGGTTCACCCACTGGGTCAGTTTAACGAGTACTTTTGATTTACATTTGGTTGAGTTGTCAACTAACTGTGAATTCAACTTGAAATCAACAACAAATGTCACCATGTCATTGGATTTAGGTATATTAGCATAAACTATGAGAGTCTTGATTTCAGAAAATAACGTTCTGAATGTGATCATCATTATCATCACTATCATCATCGTCATTATTATCACCTTTATTATCATCATCGTCATCAATATCATCATCATTATCACCACCATTATTATCATCATCATTATTATCAACATCAGTATTATCACCATTATCATCATCCTCATCATCATCCTCATCATCATCATCATCATCATCATCATCATCATCAATATCATCATCCTTGTTATCACCATCATCATTATCCTCATCATTATTGTCATCATCATTATCATCACCATTATTATCACCATCATTATCATCACCATTATTATGATCATCATCATCATCATCATTATTATTATTATCATCATCAAAATCATCAGTATCATCAATATCATCATGATCATCTAAAAAGCCTTTGCTCTGTGCTTCAATATTTTCAACATGAGGATGAACCATAATCCAGAAATAATTGAAGACATCAAATATAAAAAATCTAATTTGTTATAAGACTATCCAATAATAATTGAAGAGATGGTGTTAAAAATTGGGGCTATGCTCAAGTCACTCATTTTATATATAGACTGTGGGCTAATTTGAATGGGTCTAACTTCATCTGCCAGTGTGATTTTAGCCCATTTAAAAACAGATGTCTCAGATCTCACCCTTTTCCATATATAGTGCTCTATTTTTGACCTGAGCCCTATGGCCCTTGTCAAATGTAGTGTACTGCATACAGTAGGGAATAGGGTGCAATTTTGGACACGGTTGTCTGGCACTTTGAAAAGAGTTTTGTTGTATAGGGAGCCTGTCTCTACATCCGGTAAGTCATAGAAACAGCTCTGTCTGAAAATAGGTCACATCAACGTGGTGAGTCTCAGAGAGTTACTGATTAACCCAATCACACTCCCTCAGCAGACATGTCATCCTGGCCAAGCAGCTGAAGCTGAGTGGGGCTTTTTTAGTGTTCAGTGCTTCTGTAACAGCCTCCCTGTGTAAACGTTCCATACGTAGGACAAGCACACTGCAGACATCAGTTGAAAAGCACATCTTGAGTGTAAGACATGTCATTCCAATGTCATAAACATCAACGAACAGGTATGTATAGGTACCTCATGACCAGTTTTTAATATGTTGCATTGAACACTGCATTGACAACATGTTTTAGATGGACTCCTAGAGGACTTTTACTAACTGTCAGTAAAAGTGTGCCTTCACGAAAAAACATTAGACTTACATCAGATCAGGACTTGTTGATGGTAAAAGTTAGAGATTTACTAAGTGAGAACAAGGCTAACTCCAAACTTTATTCTATGTCTGTGAAGCTGGCCCTACAACTCTCAAGTTGACAGGTTTGCTAAAATTAGCTTGTTTGTCAAAGTCTCTCATAGCCATAACATAGCTGTGCATCTTGTGGCTACACACACAGGCAGCGAAGACAGTCCTGTAGTGAGTAAACAGCTCAGAGGTCTGTCCAAAGTGCAGAGATGGCCCACCACAACCTACGCCTACGAGCTAAACCACTGTGAACCGGCTCACCACTTGGCAAGCGTGGGCGTGCAAAACATGCCAGCAACACTGCTGCAAAACAAAAGAGCAAAAGTATATTGTAATGGCCAGCAAGGTTTGACTCATATTGACTGGTCCTTATGACTGTTGATGAACACATGCATGCACGCACAGACACACATATGCAGGTATACACACATTCGTACAAATGCAAACATTATTTTATTTAGATAAATAACAAAGGATATGTTACAAAGCCCTACAGATCATTACAGATGCTTGGTCATACAGTCCACATGAGTCATGTTCATGTTCTCTTCTGTACAGGGTTGGGGAGTAACTGATTACATGTAATCTGGTTATAAAAACGGGTAACTATAATCAGTGACGTTACCTTAAAAAATATTGTAATCAGATTACAGATACTTTTATAGAACAAGATGATTACTTGTTGGATTAATTAAAAATTCTGAAAGGTTTGCGAGAAATATATATTTTTTTACTTAAACCTTTCTGTTTTCTCAATGACGTTCATTTCAGCTTTGAAAAAAGTTTACATTTATTCCAGCTGAGCGAGTCTGAACGCAGGTAAGAGACCAATATGATGACACACTAAATACCTTTGAAGGATCCTTTTGTTTTCTTCTAATGCCTCTTAATAAAGGGAAAGTGATCCAAAAGTAACGGAAGGTAATCAGATTAAATTACTGAGATTAGAAATGTAATTAATACAATATTTAATCAGTTTTCTTCCTCAAATGAAGGGGCTGATGAAGCAATATTTGCAAGAGGGAGGGAATCTGATTTCATTGGTCCTCAACTCGCAGCTCAGTCATTTCATTTAGAGTAAGTGGAGTTCACCGTGAGTTAGCCTGACCCCGAGCAAGTTAGTTCTGAAGGATTCGTTGCGTTAGAAATGTACCTGGATAAAAGGTGAGCAATTGCATTTGACTGGCTATCCTGAGATGAACTCAGAGTTGACCAAAGTTACCTCGCTAACTCCTCAAACCTGCTTTATAGGATACCCCTCAGTGATGGTGTGACCCCTTTGTTACAGTTTAAACTGCATATTTACACTTTAAACAAAATGTACAACCTTGGAACATGCTTGACACGCACACACGCTTACACACAAACACACAGGTCTACACACCAACAGCAAACATACAGGGACACGCACATGCATGATCAGTCTCACTGATACCAATGTGTACCTACTTATACAAATATGGGTACACACACAGAAAGCTACTTATTTCCATCCTGCAAACTCCATCACCTACTCACACACAGTCTCACAAACAGCCTGAGACATGATAGTGACATGATTGTGAGATCTACTGCTCTCTACTGGGGAGGTCAAACAGGCCTGGGTAATAGATCTGCTGCTGTCTAGTGGGGAGGTCAAACAGGCCTGGTTAATAGATCTGCTGCTTTTAAACGATATCAAATGTTTTTTATGCAAAGTTTACTTATTTATATCAGGGTTATGTTGGCACATTACCAAAATAACCTAAAGAACTTTAATGAATGGATTGAATAACTTGCCACACTTGTCATCAGGTGACCAAGTGTTAGGGTTTTGGTTCAACAAAGCCTAAATCAGTTAAAGCTTAGTTAATTAAGGCTAATTTAGTTACTAAGGGGAGATGTTTGATGTAAAATCATTTTTGAGAATTGGGTCATTTTTAAACATGGTCCTTTTTTGAGCTGAACATGTTACATTTTCACACTTTGACAGGCTTTTCTGTGTGGTTCACACCTTTGCTTTGAAGTGGTGAGTCCCTCTGCAGGCTCAGAGTGGAGGGTTTGTCTTGTCAATGCACATGTGTCTGCCTGTTCTTTTAAATGAGACCTCAACTTCAGGTCAGTCATCCTGTGTGGGTCTTGCTCGGTCGAACCCGAGTGGAAAATTACAGGGTGATTATCGTCACACACGAAACTGGTCACAAACAAACAACAGCCCCTTACCTCTACAAATTAACAATGTCCTTATATGGTAAACTGAAGCTAGTGGAGATACAGTGGAGTCACTGAAGGTACTGACATGAGATGCTAAATAGGATAATCAGTTTAACACACTAGTCAGTATTTACTACTTAAAGGGTGCTACATACAGCATCAATATCAAATCAAACCTTTGAATTGTTGTAGTGTAGTGGTGATGTTGCCATAATCCTCATAGAAATTGACCAGTCAGCATGTATTGAAACCTCTAGTTAAACAGGGCACACGGTACCACCTAGTTATGTACAGGGCATAAGGTACCACCGGAGGTTGGTGGCAACTTAATTGGGGAGGACTGGCTCGTGGTAATGATTGGAGTAGAATGAATGGAATTGTATCAAATACAATAAATGCCATTCCATTTACTCTGCTCCAGACATTATTATTAGCCATCCTCCCTTCAGCAGCCTCCTGTGGAAACAATGCATGTGATGTTGTCTTTGTTGCCTCAGATACGAACTCTTTAAACAACCTATTCACACTTGAATTGTATTTGACTCAATATTGTAGGCTACCTATATGTGCATTACCAGATAAGTACTGGGCATATCTGAAGTACAGCAGAAGAGTTTAATAATAGACTGTAACAAAAACCCACTCCATCATGTTGGGACTAATACTACTTGTTCTACAGACTACAACAAACCATTTTATGTTTTAGCTGTTCAAATGTTTAATGCTCATGCAAATTAGGTAATTATGTTGAGATGAAACCTGAGAATAATCTCTCTGTACGGCAGATGACTGACAAGTCTATTTTTTGCTACACTAGTTTGGAGCATAAGTGGTACCTCCCTCTAATGGGCGGAGATAAAGGCTATGACAGCATTAACACATTGCTATCTTCATGTAGGTGTGAGTCAAGACTGTCTCACTCCGTTTGTGACTGACTATCATTATGCATTCTTTCTATACTGTAACCCTTTTCCATTCCCCTACGCTGAAGGGAGGGGCTTGAGTTGAGGCTAGTTCGGGATTGAGACTCTGTGAAATAAATTCGGGGCTTTAGTGTTTAGTGACCTACCAGTACTTTTTATTATGATTATGAAATTGAGAGATAAATATATAAATACTTTGTTTTGATAAATATATCAATATATTCCCTTCTTTGGACCTCTTTTATACATGTTGTGTTAATATACCAATTGTGTTTCATATTGGGGTAATACCAGTTTTGTTTCATTGTGGAAGTGTTCAGAGTTAGTTAACTAACACTCTCACTATTTCTATACATGCTGAACCATACTGTGCTGGCTCAGATACATTATTTTCAAATGATCCTTTGCAGCACAGTTCTAGAAACAGTGGTGGATGCATAAACAGGCCAGCCCAGTACAGCCTTGTTTGTCTTGGCTCTATAGTGTGAAAAGGGAATGTGTTTGATACAGCATCAGTCTAATCTATGTATCTGGGAAGGCTCTTTTGATGTTGTCAACAGGATGCATCAATATCGAGATGGCTGTGCTTTTACACTGGTTGCTTCTCCTCCACATCTGTTTCACTCAAACACAAACCCACACAGCTCTACAGCACCACCCCTTAGCTGTACAACCATTTACTTTCTCATCCAAACAGCAAGAATGAAAAAAGAGCTTCAGCAGAACACAATATGTTTGTCTTATACCACGTGGTCTGAATCTCAGGGTCTCTAGTCTTAAATCATGAGTTTAACAAGAGTAGAGCACTTTCAGTACAAAGCTAAACGTGTGATGATGATGATTCATCATGTGATTCAAAACAAACCATCAAAAAACTTTAAGAAGTTTACTGAAACTGCACTGACTTACAAATGTAACTTTTCTTAATGTTACATTTTAGAATGTTTAAGCTAAGTTCAGTCCCAGTCTGAACACCTGACATCAGAGTACACACTGTGGTGTCTCTCTCTTCTTTCTTCCTATTTTAGTTTTCCTCTTAGAGAACTTCAATGCAGCATAATTCAACTCCATCTTGATCCTAAGGAGGAACAATAAATTACATAGAAATGCTTCTCAGTTACATGTTGATCATGTTACGTTTTAAATGTTATGTTCACAGAAATACAAACAGTAGGCCACGTATTGTTTGGAAAATATATAATTACTGGATCATTATTCATCACAGAGTAGTTTTCAAGGGTTATCATGAGCCATTGAGGAATTTCACCCTCAAATTGGAATTGAACCATTTCACAATGTTAATATACCTGTTCTCCTTTTAATCTGTCATGTCTTCCTCCCCGACAGGCACCTACTGCTTCGAGTGAAAACTCAAAATAAAATATTGAAATGAATTAAGCGTTGCTGTCTGATGACAACATCTTATCTCAAAAACAGAAACTTTTCAGGAAATGGTTAACATGACCACATTTCAATAAATGTTTAAAAAAAATGTTTTTACAAATTGGGGGTTAAAAGTGAAGATACAAGGTTTATCAGACAGGAAATAAAGACAAGATAAATGTCCATAGCAATTCAAAAATACTGTAACTTCAGGGCAGCAAAGGTTATCTAGCAAATCTTCAAAAATGTATTGCTTACCTTGACAATTTTCACAGACTTTTTTTTACTTCTGTTGCAGGCAAGGAAGATGATCCCAATCCCACACAACACAAACGCCACTGCCAAAACAACAACAACCACTACCAGAGACTTTTCTGAAACAAACATACAAATGAATGTCATGAAGTATCTTTCACAATTTTTACCCATGAAAATGTATAAATAGGTTGGCAGATTTAGGTTCATGTACTGGCACTAGAGAAAAACCATGTATTATAAAACATTGGGATGTAAGATCTGAATTTGACCACTCTTATGTTATCAACCCCTCCAAAAATGTCCATTAATTATAATCCACATAATGAATCACATTTTCCTGCTGTAGCAAACTGACTCAAATGTAGATCCTACATCTGTACACTTCAATTACATGCATTTCGTGTCAGTGGCCAGGTCCAAATTTGTTCCATTGCCAAACAGGATCTCCCCACATGTGGCCACAGCACAGTAACAAGTCCCAGCAGCAGAGAGATTGAGGTTGTTCTTGGAGAGGCTGTAGACACAGCTCTGTGTAGGAGAGGGAGTCTCAGGGCTCTTCTCACCCTCATCAGTCCTGTTCCCATGCATGTAAATGACTCCTGGATGGGATTCTCCTGATCTCGCTCTGCGCCAGTACACACTGTGCTCTTCTGTAGAGGTCTCAGAGAGTACTGTACACTGCAGAGTCACCTTTTCTCCTGGGTGGAATGGGTCAGACATTGGCCGTGCTAACACAGTCTTGTAATCAGACCTCTGGTGATTCTTACCTAAATGGTACATTTATTGTTTCATGTAAATCAATCTGAAACAACACTTTCTAAAATGCACGTGAATATATAAAAACACACAGATGTCACGTATACTACCTTTCCGGCTTCTAGGTCATCAGGCTGCTGATTATCACGCATACCTGTCACCATCGTCTTGCGCACCTGTGCCACATGACACTCACCTCCATCACCTCCTTGATTATCTTCCCTATATCTGTCACTCCCCTTGGTTCTTTCCTCAGGTGTTATTGACTCTGTTTTCATGTCGGTGCAATGTTTGCATTTCATGTTCATTGGCAACTGCTTGGCATCCGACTGTAAGGCGCTACGGAAGATAATGCGTATGGCCCAGTATATCACTGGGGCCTAGCTCCCTGCCATCCAGGACCTCTATACCAAGCGCTGTCAGAGGAAGGCCCTGAAAATTGTCAAAGACTCCAGCCACCCAAGTCATAGACTGTCCGCTCTGCTACAGCATGGCAAGCAGTACCAATGCACCAAGTCTTGAACCAACAGGACCCAAGCCGTAAGAGTGCTAAATAGTTCACCTAATAGCTACCCTGGCTATCTGTTTGATCCCATTTGCACTAACTCTTTTGACTCATCACATACGCTGCTGCTACTGTTAATTATCTAGCTTGTTGCCTAGTCACTTTACCCATGCCTATATGTGCATACCTACCCCTGCACATCGACTCGGTACTTGGTACTGGTACCCTGTGTATATAGCCAAGTTATCGTTACTCGTTGTGTATTTTTTCCTTGTGTTATTATCTTTCCATTATTTTTTACATTTTTCATATGTGGGAAGGGCCCATAAGTAAGCATTTCACTGTTAGTCAACATCTGTTGTTTACAAAGCATGTGAATACTTTTTTTTTTAAGTTTAAAATTACGATCCTACATCTTTATGCTTTCTCGGCAACCAGGGCAGTGCAGTAAAGCTCAGTTCAGCAGTGTGAACATAGTATATATGAAACTGCAGTGTGGTTATCTTGCATGAATTGTAAGACGGAGTGTTGTCAAGTCCTTGAATGGAGATGGTACCATGTGGATATACAGTATGTACATGGGTGAAAAGGGTGCCCAGATTACTTCGTGGAAGCAGTATGGGCTATGGTGGTTTTCATGTGTCACACTCTGATCTGTCACACTCTGATCTGTTTCACCTCCACCAGGTGTCTCCCATCTTCCCCCATTATCCCCTGTGTATTTACACCTGCAATATCTGTGTGTCTGTTGCCAGTTCGTCTTGTCTCGTCATGCTTATCAGTGTGCTTTTCCTTACTTCTGTTTTCTCCAGCACCCTGTTTTCCGGTCCTCCCAGTTCTGACCATTTCTGCCTTCCCTGACCCTGAGCCCGCCTGTCATACTATCCTGCCTGCCCTGACACCGAGACTGCCTGTTGTCCTTTACCTACCTGACTCTGACCTGGTTTATGAACTTCTGCCTGCCCTGACCCTTAGTCTCCCTGCCGCCCTGTACCTGTCGACTCAGACCTGGTTTATGAACTTCTGCCTGCCCTGACCCTTAGTCTCCCTGCCGCCCTGTACCTGTCGACTCTGACCTGGTTTATGAACCTCTGCCTGCCCTGACCCTTAGTCTCCCTGCCGCCCTGTACCTGTCGACTCTGACCTGGTTTATGAACTTCTGCCTGCCCTGACCCTTAGTCTCCCTGCTGCCCTGTACCTGTCGACTCTGACCTGGTTTATGAACCTCTGCCTGCCCTGACCCTTAGTCTCCCTGCCGCCCTGTACCTGTCGACTCTGACCTGGTTTATGAACCTCTGCCTGCCCTGACCCTTAGTCTCCCTGCCGCCCTGTACCTGTCGACTCTGACCTGGTTTATGAACCTCTGCCTGCCCTGACCCTTAGTCTCCCTGCCGCCCTGTACCTGTCGACTCTGACCTGGTTTATGAACCTCTGCCTGCCCTGACCCTTAGTCTCCCTGCCGCCCTGTACCTGTCGACTCTGACCTGGTTTATGAACTTCTGCCTGCCCTGACCCTTAGTCTCCCTGCCGCCCTATACCTGTCGACTCTGACCTGGTTTATGAACCTCTGCCTGCCCTGACCCTTAGTCTCCCTGCCGCCCTGTACCTGTCGACTCAGACCTGGTTTATGAACTTCTGCCTGCCCTGACCCTTAGTCTCCCTGCCGCCCTGTACCTGTCGACTCTGACCTGGTTTATGAACCTCTGCCTGCCCTGACCCTTAGTCTCCCTGCCGCCCTGTACCTGTCGACTCTGACCTGGTTTATGAACTTCTGCCTGCCCTGACCCTTAGTCTCCCTGCCGCCCTGTACCTATCGACTCTGACCTGGTTTATGAACTTCTGCCTGCCCTGACCCTTAGTCTCCCTGCCGCCCTGTACCTGTCGACTCTGACCTGGTTTATGAACTTCTGCCTGCCCTGACCCTTAGTCTCCCTGCCGCCCTGTACCTGTCGACTCTGACCTGGTTTATGAACTTCTGCCTGCCCTGACCCTTAGTCTCCCTGCCGCCCTGTATCTGTCGACTCTGACCTGGTTTATGAACTTCTGCTTGCCCTGACCCTTAGTCTCCCTGCCGCCCTATACCTGTCGACTCTGACCTGGTTTATGAACTTCTGCCTGCCCTGACCCTTAGTCTCCCTGCCGCCCTGTACCTGTCGACTCTGACCTGGTTTATGAACTTCTGCCTGCCCTGACCCTTAGTCTCCCTGCCGCCCTGTACCTGTCGACTCTGACCTGGTTTATGAACCTCTGCCTGCCCTGACCCTTAGTCTCCCTGCCGCCCTGTACCTGTCGACTCTGACCTGGTTTATGAACTTCTGCCTGCCCTGACCCTTAGTCTCCCTGCTGCCCTGTACCTGTCGACTCTGACCTGGTTTATGAACCTCTGCCTGCCCTGACCCTTAGTCTCCCTGCCGCCCTGTACCTGTCGACTCTGACCTGGTTTATGAACTTCTGCCTGCCCTGACCCTTAGTCTCCCTGCCGCCCTGTACCTGTCGACTCTGACCTGGTTTATGAACTTCTGCCTGCCCTGACCCTTAGTCTCCCTGCCGCCCTATACCTGTCGACTCTGACCTGGTTTATGAACCTCTGCCTGCCCTGACCCTTAGTCTCCCTGCCGCCCTGTACCTGTCGACTCTGACCTGGTTTATGAACCTCTGCCTGCCCTGACCCTTAGTCTCCCTGCCGCCCTGTACCTGTCGACTCTGACCTGGTTTATGAACTTCTGCCTGCCCTGACCCTTAGTCTCCCTGCCGCCCTGTACCTATCGACTCTGACCTGGTTTATGAACTTCTGCCTGCCCTGACCCTTAGTCTCCCTGCCGCCCTGTACCTGTCGACTCTGACCTGGTTTATGAACTTCTGCCTGCCCTGACCCTTAGTCTCCCTGCCGCCCTGTACCTGTCGACTCTGACCTGGTTTATGAACCTCTGCCTGCCCTGACCCTTAGTCTCCCTGCCGCCCTGTACCTGTCGACTCTGACCTGGTTTATGAACTTCTGCCTGCCCTGACCCTTAGTCTCCCTGCCGCCCTGTACCTATCGACTCTGACCTGGTTTATGAACTTCTGCCTGCCCTGACCCTTAGTCTCCCTGCCGCCCTGTACCTGTCGACTCTGACCTGGTTTATGAACCTCTGCCTGCCCTGACCCTTAGTCTCCCTGCCGCCCTATACCTGTCGACTCTGACCTGGTTTATGAACTTCTGCCTGCCCTGACCCTTAGTCTCCCTGCCGCCCTATACCTGTCGACTCTGACCTGGTTTATGAACCTCTGCCTGCCCTGACCCTTAGTCTCCCTGCCGCCCTGTACCTGTCGACTCAGACCTGGTTATGAACCTCTGCCTCGACCTGCCCTTTGCCCTCCTCCTGTGGTTTAATAAACTACTATGTGTATTGAACCTTCTTTCTCCTGTGTCAGCATCTGGGTCATATCCTGAGTGGTGTTAGTATGAACTGGCCATGACTGACCCAGCAGACTCGGACCAGCACCGCAACGCTGTCTCCTCCAAAGGAGCCACCATTGGAAGACACAGGGAATGACATGACCACACTTTCATGGCATTGATGGAGCAATTTTGCAGATATTCCACTAGGCAGTAAGGCTCTACAGTAACCCCTCTGACTATCCCGGCTTCCCGAGAACCCCGCTTACCTCCTCCGGATCACTATGCTGGAAATCCAGGAACCTGCCGAGCATTTTTATCCCAGTGCTCCCTCATCTTCGAGCTGCAGCCATTGGATTGCTCAAAGATAGTGTATCTTATAACGCTGATGTCTGGGAGGGCTCGCGCCTGGGCGACAGTGGTTAGGAGCAACAGTCCATCGTTTGATACAGTCCGGAGGAGTTTGTGGGGACGTTAGGAAGGTATTAGATTCTCCTTTATCCGGGAGAGAGGCTACCAGGAAGCTACTACAACTGCATCAAAACTCCCATAGTGCGGCAAATTGGTGTAATACGCAGATTGAGCACCAGGAGCTGTCTGTATTGCGGGACTTCAGGAGATTATATTTTCGCCTGTCCATTAAAAAGACCAGGCTCATCAGTAGGTATGAGTACTCTGGTAAGCAGTACAGAGATTTTCTCAATGAATCTGGGGCCGATGAGAGCTTTATCGACGCGACTTTAGTGTCGGGAGCTCGGAATCCACTTAACCCCTCTCCATTCCCATGGACGTCAGAGCGCTGGATGGGTGCTCTATTGGCAACTTATCAACTTACGTGTATCAGGAAATCACAGTGAGTGTTCCTTTCGGATATCAGCTACGTACTTCCCTGAGAAAGAAGAGAGAAAGAAGAAGATGTCAGCATACCCTCCGCCCAGATGTTTGTCCGCCGCTGTCACCGTCCCTAGAAGAGAGCCCGGGCCACGCTTTTGAAGACCACTTCCAGGTATCGGCGACAGGTGGATCGCCACCGGACCCCTGCTCCCCGCTATCGACTTGGGCAGAGGGGATGGCTTTCCACTCGGGACCTGCCCCTCCGGGTGGAGTTCCGTAAATCCCCCCCCCCCCCATTTCATCTGCCTTTTCTCCCATCTCTAAAATCCTTTGCCCCTCTGCTGTTCGTCTTCTGTTGCCCTGCACCCTCCGTACACTTTTCATGTGTTTACGATTAAACCTCTATCTCACAGCCATTTTTCTCCTGTTATCATGATTTTATTATGACATTATTCATGCACCTTTGAGAGACTGCACTGAGTTCGCATGGAAACAATAATGTATTGGTTTAATGTGTTTTAATATGCAATGGTACATTTTGTAATGTAATAAAGCAAAATATATTGTACATCAAAAGATTTTGGAATTGCATATTGACCTCAAGAAATGCAACAGTATGCAATGACAATATCTATTGTAAATTAAAATGACATTTATTTCAAAAGGTTAATTTAACATTACATCCTCAATTGGGATTAATACTTGAATTACCTGAAAACATGAACAATAAAATACAGGATAGAAAAACATGTTCTACTCACAGTAGTCTGTAAAGGAGATTTCGTTCTGGGTTGCAGAGATGAGAAAAACCCTGTTGCACTATGATACAAAAACACTGTTGTTTGTTTGCCTTGAATATTACAGTATATAGTAGCAATTGAAAAATGTATTCTTGCACTGTAGTTCAGTCCCAGTCTGAACACCCTACATTTGTCTAAAAGGAGACGCTTCACTGAGATAATTTAGTCTATGCTGTACCTGAAACAAAGTTCACTCTCAGTCTGAGTACCTGACATCAGTCTCCTGTGGTGTCTCTCTACTTTCTTCCTCTTTTAGTTTTCCTCTCAGAGAAATTATGGCAAGACAAAAACTCTAATGTTTTCTTTTGTCAGAAATTACACCTAGTTAAAGGTATTTGTCCACCAAAGATATCTATATATTAACCTGGTGGTTAGACAGGTAGAGTGTAAGTACAACATATTATAGAGAGCCTACCCTACAAACAGGATAGCATAGGCCAGTGCTATTATACTCCAGGCCTTTAGGGTCAAGGAATAACTGCTTAAGGATGAGGTGAAAGAAAGATTAAGGCCACAATTCAAATAACAGATAAAAGGGCTTCACCCAGAATATTTATCAATTGCTTCCAATGGTACAGAATATACTAAAGATATTGTGGCCTAACAAAATAACAAACCAAGACATGTGAAGGAAGAAGAAAGAAACAAGAGGTCATCATCAGTCTGAGGAGGAGAAAATGGAGATCACGCAGGATCACTCAGAAAATACACAATACACATAACAAGACAAGCACTGGGCTACAACCCACAAGGAGAAATAAAGCAGACGAAAAACTAACTGGAGACTCTCCTCTCTACAGGACCTAAGTAAAGCAGGGATAACCTGGCAAGAGACAAAAGCACTCGCACAGAAAAGTGGGAGGTGGAGAGCCATAGGGATGCCTTAGCTTTGGACCTTGGGACTGAGCACCTCCCTTTGCAACTAGATCCTGGACTGCCTGATGAGCTAAACCCAGCTGGTGAGGGTAAGTAACAACTCCTCCGCCACGCTGACCCTCAACACAGGTGCCCCACAGGAGTGTGTGCTTAGTCTTCCCCTGTGCTCCCTGTACACCCACAACTGCATGGGCACTCACGACTCCAACACCATCATCAAGTTTGCTGACGACACAACTGTGGTAGATCTGATTACCGACGACGATGTGGCAGCCTGTAAGGAGGAAGTTAGAGACCTGGCTGTGTGGTGCCAGGACAACAACCTTTCCCTCAACGTCAACCAGACAGAGGAGCTCACTGTGGACTACAGGAAACAGGGGGCCGAGCATGCCCCCATCCACATCGTCAGGGCTGTAGTGGAGCGGTTCGAGAGCTTCACGTTCCTCTGTGTCCACATCACTAAGGAATTAACATAGTCCACACACACCAACCTAGTCGTGAAGAAAGCAGGACAACTCCTCTTCCTCCTCAGGAGGCTGAAAATATTTAGCATGGGGCCTCAGATCCTCAAAAAGTTCTACAGCTGCACCATTGAGAGCATTTTGACTGACTGCATCACTGCTTGGAATGGCAACTGCTTGGCATCTGACCGTAAGGTGCTACAGAAGGTAGTGCGTACGGCCCAGTATATCACTGGGGCCTAGCTCCCTGCCCTCCCGGACCTCTATACCAGACGCTGTCAGAGGAAGGCCCTAAAAATTGTCTAAGACTGCAGCCACTCAAGTCATAGACTGTTCTCTCTGCTACCGAACAGGAAGCGGTACAAAAGCGCCAAGTCTAGGGCCAAGAGAAATCTTAATAACTGCTTCTACCCAAAGCCATAAGACTCCTGAACATCTAATCAAATGGCTACCCAGACTATTTGTATTGCCTCCTCCCCACGCCCTGTTCTAAGCTGCTGCTACTCTCGGTTATTATCTAAAAATAGTCGCTTTAAATCTACCTACATGTATATATTACCTCAATGACCTCGACACCAGTGTCCCCCCCTACATTGACTCTGTACCAGTACCCCCTGTATATAGCCTCCACATTGACTCTGTACCAGTACCCCCTGTATATAGCCTCCACATTGACTCTGTACCAGTACCCCCTGTATATAGCCTCCACATTGACTCTGTACCAGTACCCCCTGTATATAGCCCCGCTATTGTTATTTTACTGCTGCAGTTTAATTTGATTTGTTATTCTTACTTTTTATGTATTTTCTTAAAACTGCATTGTTGTTTAAGGTCTTGTAAGTAAGCATTTCACTGTAAGGTCTAACACAGCTGTTGTATTCGGTGCATATGACAATTTCAATTTGATTTGAAGGAAAATATTGTCTGTAGTCTACTGTACATTGTTGAGAAACATATTGTCTGTAGTCTGCTGTACATGGTAAACTGTAAGTCACGCTTTTTAGAATGAACAACAGCTGTGAGGATTGTTTTACAATATTCACAACATATTGACACAATTACAATCTTTATAAAATAACAATCTCCTTTCATCAATTACAAGTGGGAATACGTATTTGAGTGATGATTAGCAAGCCAGCAACAGACGAAACAGAAGATTAATTCTCTCCTCCCTCTCTCCCCTGTTTTAGCTTGCCATCTATCTTCATACCAGTGACAAACTTAGCTATGTTATCGACATATGGCAGAATATAAACAAAATCTAGCTCACTTATTTTGCTAGCTAGAAATAAATAGCTAGTTGTAGAAAGGATAGCTAGCTATAGCAAGCTAATATTAGCAGTTGCCTCAACAAGAAGCAACTGTGACAACATTGATCCTAATATATATACTGTATATAAAAAATTCCCATTTAGTAAAATCCACAATCGACCACTCCAAAGAAAGCATGGTTCTGTGGCTTCTCCAAAAGGCCAGCAGCTCTACAGTCGGATCCATGGTCGAAGCATTGCATTTCAGTTTAGCCCGCACTCGGCAAGATGTATAGAATACTCCCCCAGAGCCACATAATGGCTGAATTACATTTGCTTAGTTTAATCAGTGTTAATTAGATGGAAGACATGAGGTAATATTAGAATAGATAGCTAACGTTAGCATAGAGGTAGCAAGTTAGCTCTTTCAATTACCCGGTTGGCCTCTATCCTCACTGAATCAAATCAAATCACATCAAATGTATTTATATAGCCCTTCTATAGCCCTTCTTACATCAGCTGATATCTCAAAGTGCTGTACAGAAACCCGGCCTAAAACCGCAAACCCCGTCTATGATGATGCTCGGTCTCTACTGTTGCTGCTGGCTGTTTTAGATTCTTTAGAGGCCACATTGATGGTAGGGACAGCATCCACTTTGAGAAACAACTTTTTGCTGAAGCACTCCTTCCATTGTTTATAGCCATTGAAGTTCTCAGTTATGAAATGTGCTCTGCAGAATGCCCAATTCGCCTGGTTTCCACATTTTACCAGTTTACCACAGCCACAAATAAAAAATGGTCAACATCATAAAAATGTATGAAAACAAAAATGAGTTGTTTTTTTTCCATTTAAGGTTATGGTTAGGTATACGTCTAGCAGTGTGGTTAAAGGACCAATTCTCCCACCTCATTCTCACGAATATCTCACTTTTTACAACGTTTTTCATTCACCCTGTGACATTGACCGCAACTTTCAGAACAACATAATATATGACAATTGATTTTAGAGTTTGGAAATTGGGAATATTTTCTTGGGGTGCTCTAAGTTGCTATTATATAATTTTGTTATTTATTTTTTTAACCAGGTAGGCCAGTTGAGAACACGTTTTCATTTTCAAGTTCTCATTTACAACTGAGACCTGGCGAAGATGAAGCAAAGGAGTGCGACAAAAACAACACAGACTTACACATGGGATAAACAAATGTCCAGTCAATAACACAATAGACAAACATCTATATATAGTGTGTGCAAATGTAGATTAGGGAGGTAAGGCAATAAATAGGCCATAGTGGCAAAATAATTACAATTTCCCATTAACACCAGTGATAGATGTACAGATGATGATGTGCAAGTAGAGATACTGGGGTGCAAAAGAGCAAAAATAAATAACAATATGGGGATGAGGTAGTTGGGTGGGCTATTTACAGATGGGCTGTGTACAGATGCAATGATCAGTAAGCTGCTCTGACAGTTGATCTTAAAGTTAATGAGGGAGATATGAGACTCCAGCTTCAATGATTTTTGCAATTCGTTCCAGTCATTGGCAGCTGAGAACTGGAAGGAAAGTTGGCCAAAGGAGGAGATGGCTTTCGGGATGACCAGTGAAATATACCTGCTGGAACGTGTGCTACGGGTGGGTGTTGCTATTTTGACCAGTGAGCTGAGATAAGGCAGGGCTTTACCTAGCAAAGACTTATAGATGACCTGGAGCCAGTGGGTTTGGCAACGAAAATGAAGCGGGGGCCAGCCAATGATAGCATACAGGTCGCAGTGGTGGGTATTATATGGGGCTTTGGTGACAAAACGGATGGCACTGTGATAGACTGCATCCAATTTGCTGAGAAAAGTGTTGGAGGCAATTTTGTAAATTACATCGGCGAAGTCAAGGATCGGTAGTATAGTCCATTTTACGAGGATATGTTTGGCAGCATGAGTGAAGGATGCTTTGTTGGGAAATAGGAAGCAGATTCTAGATTTAATTTTGGATTGGAGATGCTTGATGTGAGTCTGGAAGGAGAGTTTATAGTCTAACCAAACACCTAGGTATTTGTAGTTGTCCACATATTCTAAGTCAGAACCGTCCAGAGTAGTGATGCTCATCGGTCGGGCATCGGTCAGTTGAAGAGCATGCATTTAGTTTTACTTGCATTTAAGAACAGTTGGAGCCCACGGAAAGAGTGTTGCATGACATTGAAGCTCATCTGGAGGTTTGTTAACACAGTGTCCAAAGAAGGGCCAGAAGTATACAGAATGGTGTCGTCTGCATAGAGGTGGATCAGAGAATCAGCAGCAGCAAGAGTGACATCATTGATATATACAGAGAAAAGAGTTGGCCTGAGAATTGAACCCTGTGGCACCCCCATAGAGACAGCCATAGGTCCAAACAACAGGCCCTCCGATTTGACACTAAACTCTATCTGAGAAGTAGTTGGTGAACCAGGCTAGCCAGTCATTTGAGAAACCAAGGCTATAGAGTCTGCCGATAAGAATGCGGTGACTGACAGAGTCGAAAGCCTTGGCCAGCTCGATGAAGACGACTACACAGTACTGTCTTTTATCGATGGCGGTTATGATATCATTTAGGACCTTGAGCGTGGCTGAGGTGCATCCATGACCAACTTGGAAACCAGAATGCATAGCAGAGAAGGTACGGTGGGATTCGAAATGGTCGGTGATCTGTTTGTTAACTTGGCTTTCGAAACGTTAGAAAGGCAGGGCAGGATAGATATAGGTCGGGCAGTTTGCTGTGGGGGGTGTGGAGCTGTTAGCCGGAGTAGGGGAAGCCAGGTGGAAAGCTTGGCCAGCCGTATAAAAATGCTTTAGGAAATTCTCGATTATCATAGATTTATCAGTGGTGACAGTGTTTCCTAGCCTCAGTGCAGTGGGCTGCTGGTAGGAGGTGCTCTTATTCTCCATGTACTTTACAGTGTCCCAAAACTTTTTGGAGTTTGTGCTACAGGATGCAAATTTCTGTTTGAAAAAGCTAGCCTTTGCTTTCCTAACTGACTGTGTATATTGGTTCCTAACTTCTCTGAAAAGTTGCATTCCGCGGGGGCTATTCGATGCTAATGTAGTTCACCACAGGAAGTTTTTTGTGCTGGTCAAGGGCAGTCAAATCTGGAGTGAACCAAGGGCTATATCTGTTCTTAGTTCTACATTTTTTGAATGGGGCATTTATTTATATTTAAAACCTTTTACGACTAGGGGGCGATATTTACATTTTTGGATGAAAAATGTTCCCGTTTTAAACACGATATTTTGTCATGAAAAGATGCTCGACTATGCATATAATTGACAGCTTTGGATAGAAAACACTGACGTTTCCAAAACTGCAAAGATATTGTCTGTGAGTGCAACAGAACTGATGTTACAAGCGAAACCCAGATAAAAATCCAATCAGGAAGTGCCGCATTTTTTGAAATCGCCTCATGCCAATGACTCCTTATATGGCTGTGAATGAGCTACGAATGAGCTTACGTTTTCTACGTATTCCCCAAGGTGTCTACAGCATTGTGACGTCTTTTTACGCATTTCTGTTGAAGAAGAGCGGTAAGGGACCACATTTAGCAAGTGGTCACCTGATGTCTCCCGCAGAAAATCTTGCATAAAATACTGAGGTAGCCATTTTTCCATTTTATTTAGCCATTTTTATTATTTATTTAGCCATTTTTCAATTTTTCGCTTCTTATGAGAAACCAATTGCCTTGACGGCTATATTATTGAATATATATGTTAAAAACACCTTGAGGATTGATTCTAAACAACGTTTGCCATGTTTCTGTCAATATTATGGAGCTAATTTGGAAAAGAGTTTGGCGTTGTAGTGATAGCATTTTCCGGTCGATTTCTCAGCAAAGCATGATGAACAAACGGGAGCTATTTCGTCTACAAAAATAATATTTTTGGAAAAAAGGAACATTTGCTATCTAACTGGGAGTCTCCTGAGTGAAAACATCAGAAGTTCTTCAAAGGTAAATGATTTAATTTGATTGCTTTTCTTATTTTCGTGAAAATGTTGCCTGCTGCCAGCAGAGCCTAGCATAGCATTATGCCATGATAAACTTACACAAATGCTTGTCTAGCGTTGGCTGTAACGCATATTTTGAAAATCTGAGATGACAGTGTGATTAACAAAAGGCTAAGCTGTGTTTCAATATATTTCATTTGTGATTTTTATGAATAGGACCATTTTCTAGGGGTATTTATGTCCGCTGCGTTATGCTAATTCGTTTGAGGCTATGACTACGCTCCCGGATCCGGGATTGCTAGTCACAAGAAGTTAAGATAGTGAGGAAAGTACTTTTAAAGAACAACCAGGCATCCTCTACTGACGGGATGAGGTCAATATCCTTCTAGGATATCCGGGGCCATGTTGATTAGAAAGGTGATGTGTTTTAGGGAGTGTTTGACAGTGATGAGAGGTGGTCGTTTGACAGCGGACCCATTATGGACGCAGGCAATGAGGCAGTGATTGCTGAGATCATGGTTGACAACAGCAACATTTTATTTAGAGGGCAGGTTGGTCAGAATGATATCTATGAGGTTTCCCGTGTTTACCGATTTAGGGTTGTACCTGATAGGTTCCTTGATAACTTGTGTGAGATTGAGGGCATCTAGCTTAGATTGTAGGATGGCCAGGATGTTAAGCATATCCAATATTAGGTGACCTAACAGTGTGAACTCTGAAGCTCTAATTGGGGGGCAATCAATTCACATATGGGGTCCAGGGCACAACTGGGGGCTGAGGGGGATCTATCATAAACAGCAACAGTGAGAGACTTATTTCAGGAAAGGTGGATTTTTAAAAGTAGAAGCTCAAACTGTTTGGGCACAGATCTGGACAGAACTCTGCAGACTATCTCTGCAGTAGATTGCAACTCCACCCCCTTTAGCAGTTCTATCTTGATGGAAAATGTTGTAGTTGGGGATGGATATTTCAGCATTTTTGGTGGCCTTCCTAAACCAGGATTAAGATACGGCTTGGACATCAGAGTTGGTGGAGTGTGCTAAAGTATTGAATAAAACAAACGTAGGGAGGAGGCTTCTGATGTTAGCCATATCGCGCTGTGCAGACTTAACATTAACATGTGTGAAACCAAGGCTTTTACGGTTACAGAAGTCAACAAATGATAGCACCTGGAGAATAGGAGTGGAACTGGGGGCTACAGTGCCTGGGTTAATCTCTACATCACCAGAGGAGCCGTAGGATAAGGGTATGACTAAATGCTATAAGAACTGGACATCTAGTGCGTTGGGAACAGAGAATAAAAGGAGCAGATTTCTGGGCGTGGTAGATTAGATTCAGGGCACAATATACAGACACGGGTATAGTAAGATGGGAGTACAGTGGAGGGAAACCTAGGCATTGAGTGACGATAAGAGAGGTTTCATCTCTGGGGGCACCAGTTAAGCCAGGTGAGGTCTCCACATGTGTGTGGGGTGGGACAAAAGAGCTATCTAAGGTATGTTGAGCAGGACTGAGGGCTCTACAGTGAAATAAAACAATAAGAACTGGCCGAGACAGCAGTAGGCAAGACATATTGATATTAGAGAGAGGCATAAAGCAATCACAGGTGTTAATCGGGAGAGCTAAGACAACAACAGGTAAATGGCGATGAATGGCAGAGCGGGTCAGTTGGGTACATACAGGGAATGAGTTCGAGGCTGGGGCTGACAGATAAACAAAATGAGGAGCCGTATTATTGAAACAGCCCAGGGGGCATCAACTTCGTAGCCGAGTGATCATAGGGTTCAATGAACAGCAATAGCTAAGTCAGAGGGACATTCGGTAATTACTACTACGCTAGGCGAGCGGGGGACATGGCATTCAGGAAGCTAGCGGCCCGGGGCTTACAGATGGTTCTTCGGCGACATCGTACCGGAATAGCCTGTTGAGACCACATCGGGTGATTACGTCGGCAGACCAGTCGTGATGGATTGGCGGGGCTCCATGTCAACAATAAAGGATCCAGGCCAATTGGCAAAAGAGGTTTTGTAGCCCTAGAATTAGCTGGTATATGGGCCTAGCTCGAGGCTAGCTCAAGGCTAACTGGTGCTTGCTTTGGGACAGAGGCGTTAGCTAACAGTAGCCCCTCGTTTGCAGTTAGCTAGCTGAGATGATCCGGTGTAATAATCCAGAGCAGCAGGAATCCGGTGATGTGGTAGAGAGAAGCAGTCAGATATGCTCTGGGTTGATATCGCGCTGCGCAGACTGGCAGTTATTGTCCGGGCTAAGGCTGGCTGGTGTCCGCGCTAAAGGTGAAGACCGCTAGCTGTGGCTAATAAAGACAAGTAGATAGTTAGCTGGCTAGCTCCTGATGGAGTGTTCGTAGATTTATTTCGTAGATAGAAAGTGAGATTAAAATATATATAAAAAAATGTCTATAAACACGGGATAAGACACGAGATAAGACAAAGACAAACACATGTCCGACGACATTGACAAATAAGTGCTACTTTAAAGGTAAAATATCTTCCAAAATATATATATTATTTGTATTAAGTCTTTAATGGGTGTTAAAATAAGCAAAATGATCAGTCAATGACCTTAGATCATTTAGTTTGGTAAGAAAAAACAAGCAAAAACAACCATTTTAAGTGAATTATGAATGTAAGGTATTTAGCCTTGCTAAAATTTTACTCGTTGGAGTGTTGCTTCTGATCTTACTTACTTAAATGGAAATTCCACCATTATTACAATTTCACCATACATTTCAAAATGTTCAACTTCATATTCTTCATAACCAGTACCACCCCAAAATATACATATGTGAAATTGGAGCGTTTCTATGTTTTGCAGTAAAAAAAATAGAGGAAGATAATTGTTTCCAATTTCATCATCTATGAATTTGTAGACAATTAGCAGGCAATGCCTATTCAACCTTTGTTAAAAATCACACAATGCACAGTGATGATGTCATTGGAAACACTTATCTTCCTCTATAGTTTTTTCTACAAAACATAGAAACGCACGAATTTCACATATGTTGATGTTGGGGTGGTGCTGTATATGAAGTATATGAAGTTGAACATTTTGAAATTACAAGTATTTTACAGTAACATAGTTACAGTTCATATAAGGAAATCAGTCAAATAAAATAAATTATTCAAGCCCTAATCCATGGATTTCACAAGACTAGGAATACAGATATGCAACCGTTGGTCACAGATAACTTTTTAAAAAAGTTTTAAAAACCAGTCAGTATCTGGAATGACTAACATTTGCCTCATGCAGCCCAACATATATTTTTTGCATAGAGTTGAGCAGGCTGCTGATTGTGGCCTGTGGAATGTTCTGCCACTCCTCTTCAATGACTATGTGAATTTGCTGAATATTGGGGGCAACTAGAACACGCTGTCATACACGTCATTCAGGGCAGGTGACATTTGCCTGTTTTGGATGTTATTTTGGCATCAACACCTGTCACATAACAGTTTGCAAACAATGTAAAAAATATATATATATAAGTGAGTTAATAAAGCCGTATACAAACATGGTCTCTTTTTTGTATTCTTGAGTAAGGCATCTCCAGAATGCAGGTGTTTCAGGAGCATTGCACCGTGATTGGCTCAGTGCTCCTTCACTCATGGGGACACTACGTCACCGCCAAGTCTAAGTCCTTAGTAAGGGTAGACATTGACAATTCTAGCCCTTTGGGTCCTGCAATAGAGTTACATTTGAAGTGCCCTTCCAAGAAGGCTCAAGGTCGTTGGCCACAGATACAATGACATCAAATCACGTTATATTTACAGTAGCTTATGTTGGACTGACCATGTCAACATCTTACTTTCAAAATCTTAGCTAGCAGTCATCATCATGCATCAATTTAACAATCTACTGGCAAATATTTTTTAATCCTTGTCATGTGAAGAGAAATAATGAAGATAAAATGTATCGGTGCTCATTGGCCAGTGGACATTAACATTACACAGCAAGTTGGAAAGCGCAAATTCAACAATGAGTGGTTTGGAAGGAATTGGTGACAGTGACTAGCTGCAAGCAGGGAGAACAGGGAGAACACTGTAAGAACGGCCCATGTTCTGAATTCTATTGCTGTACATTTCAAAAGACCATTTCAGATCATCAGTAATGTGTATATGTTGAGGAACTTGAAGCTATCCACCTGCTCCACTGCGGTCTCATCGATGTGGATAGGGGTGTGCTCCCTCCGCTGTTTCCTGAAGTTCACGATCAACTCCTTTGTTTTGTTGACATTGAGTGAGAGGTTATTTTCCTGGCCCAACACTCCAAGGGCCCTCACCTCTTCTCTGTAGGATCTTGTCACAGTATCTCTATGCATTCAAATTTCCAATGATACATGCAATTGTGTTTGTTGTCTGTAGCTTATGCCTGCCCATACCGTAATCCGACCATGTGGCTCTCTGTTCACAGTGTTGACATCAGCAAACCGCTTGCCCACACGACACCATACACGCTGTCTGCCATCTGCCTGGTAAAGTTGAAACTGGGATTCATCTGTGAAGAGCCCACTTACCAGTGGCCATGGAAAGTGAGCACTATCCCACTGAAGTTGGTTACAACGCCAAAATTATTTGGTTGTGCAAACCAACAGTTTCATCAACTGTCTGGGGGGCAGGTCTCAGATGATCCCGCAGGTGAAGAAGCCGGATGTGGAGGTCCTGAGCTGACGTGGAGGTCCTGGGTTACACGTGCTCTGCGGCTGTGAGGCCGGTTGGACGTAGTGCCAAATTCTCAAAAACTAAGTTGGAGGTGGCTTATGGTAGAGAAATTCTCTGGAACAGCTCTGGTGGACATGGCTGCCAATTGCATGCTCCCTCAAAACTTGAGACATCTGTGGAATTGTGTTGTGTGACAAAACTGCACATTTTAGAGAGGCCTTTTATTGTCCCTAGCACAAGGTGCACCTGTGGATTGATCATGCTGTTTAATCAGCTTCTCAATATGCCACACCTGTCAGGTGTATGGATTAGCTTGGCAAAGGAGAAATGCTCACTACAGGGATGTAAACAAATATGTGCACAAAATTTGGGAGAAAAAAGTTTTTTGTGCGTGTGAAACATTTGTGGGATATTTTATTTCAGTTCATGAAACATAGGACCAACATTTTACATGTTGTGCTTAGATTTTTGTTCAATGTATTTGCATCATCTTAAAAACAAAATAAGTGTCTTTAATAGAGAACTTTAAAATGGAATTCAGGTATAGCGGAGATGATTGGAGTCTTGTCCTGTGATGAGGTAACCCTGCCTGAGACTTGTAAGCCTAACTGTCTCCCTTGGAGCAAGAGAGTGTAATAGTTAAGATGTTGGGTTCCAGAGCAAGACATCCACGTTAAGAATCAGATCAGTTACATTGTTGCCCAACTGCAGGCTGGTCTCTTGTGGAGTAGGAGGTCAAAGGGGGGTGAATGTAGCAGAGGTGATTTGGAATCACACTCTCATGATGAGATAGAACCAATGTCATCCTCAGACCAGGAGGGAATTTCCTCTTGGTCAAATGCAGGTTTCTTAAACTGTATGTCGGGACCAAAAGTGGGCCCCGGGCACAGGAGAGGTGGGTCTATAATCACACACTATTTTTTCTTAATTTGGGTCATTGGAGGACGATTTGGGTCACGATAGTACAGTACATTTCTAATTTGGGTCTTGAGCTGAAAAAGTTTAAGAAATTATTTAGATGTTGGTTTCCTGAGCAGTCCTCTGGTTACTGCCTGATTAGCCTGGCACTTGAGAGCTTTAAGGAAATCAACCCAGTCTATGTAAATTATCACAGACCCCTTTGATATAGGACCTCAGTTATATCCCCTATGATTTACAGCATTTGGTCTGAACTCCGTAACAAAAACCTCCTAAGGTCAATGTCTGGAAATCAAATGAACCTAATACAAACATTCCCATAAAAATCTGTCAGTTTAAGATAGAGATATCCACCGCATCTGCCTATGTAACACTTCTGCATCTGCGGTGAAAACTGACAGAGCTAGAGCGGTGCTTGTCAGACCATGAGACATCTTGAAAATGTGTCTTCTCACAAAATCGTCTGTAGCATTCTCACGCTTTGGCCTACATGAAATATTATGACCCCTCTATCGAATGATGAGACTCTCACAAAAACATTTGTGTTACTATTGTTTTCCTCTAGGATGCCCATAGGACTCACAAGATTTGTCTGAAGGTACCAGTCTGAAAACTTGATGGAAGTATATATGGAGACCAGTGGAGGCTGCTTAGGGGAGGATGGCTCATATAAATGGCTGGAAATGAGCGAATGGAATGGCACAAAGGTCAATTTTATTTGATACCATTCCACTCATTCCTTTCCATCCATTTATATGAGCCATCCTCCCCTAAGCAGCCTCCATTTTTCTTTTTCTTTTTTTTTTGGGGGGGGGGACTATATGTTGTTCCATTTAGTGAATATATTATTCAATGCGTTTGTATGGGCTAATAGCAGAAAGGCCCAAAATAATTTTAGCAAATGGATCCTTGGCATGGTATGGTACCTTCTTAAAAACATTCCATATAGCTTATTTCCATATATGTACTATAGTCATCTATAGTACATAACAATAGTACATAACAATCTATACACATACACTGTGGATAATGGGACAGTCAGACAGTTCAAAAGAAACAATATATGAGACACCATAGTATAGAGTAACATGAAACTACGGTGGTAACCTTATGACATAACAGGCATGTCACGGGTTGGAACATTTTACAGGAAGTATTGAACACTATGTTCCAGCCAATGAGGTATGTTTTCAAGTTTGAATACTTGATCTTGGGTTCTCATTTAAGCACAGGACAAATAAACACTACCTCCCCAGAGTTTACATACCATGATGGTCAGATTAGGGGTTGCTGTGATTATTCTCAGTGCAGTGTGTAAGTACATTTTCATCACTGGTAGTATATCTAAAAAAATGTTGTTGGGGTGCCGTGCAATTCAAAATAGTTCAAGCTTCTTGAAGGGTAGGATAAATAGACATTTAAAACGTTCAGCCAACACACATACCATCTAAAAAGAAATAATAACTTGAGTCAGTTGTCACGCCCTGATCTGTTTCTCCTGTTCTTGTGATTGTCTCCACCCCCTCCACGTGTCGCTTATTTTCCCCAGTGTATTTATCCATGTGTTTCCTGTCACTCTGTGCCAGTTCGTCTTGTATGTTTAGCCAAGTCAACCACTGTGTTTTTCCCGTACTCCTTTTCTATTCTCTTTTTGTAGTTCTCCTGGTTTTGACCCTTGCCTGTTTCTGGACTCGCCTGCCTGACCTTTCTGCCTACCTTGACCACAAGCCTGTCTGCCACTCTGTACCTCCTGGACTCTGATCTGGTTTTGACCTTTGCGCCTGTCCACGACCATTCTCTTTCCTACCCATTTGGATTATTAAACACTGTACGACTCCAACCATCTGCCTCTTGTGTCTGCATCTGGGTCTCGGCTTGTATCTTGATATCAGTGTTAATAAACAAAGTAAGAAAAATACATCTTAAACATCTGGAATGATTTTCACATCTTGATTTTCGATTATTTGAAAAGTTCAGAATATTGTTCTGTCTTGTTTAGCATAAATACAGTATCCTTGTGTTTCTGTTTCCATTTGATTTAGATGTAGACCGTGTTAACCTGCTAAGTCCAGTGATCACTGTTCAACGTGGTGATCCTGTAACCCTGCTATGTGTTTTCCAAGAAGAGGAATTCAACGATGAGCAAATGCACTGGTACAAGCAAACTGTGGGAGGAATTCCACAACTTGTCTCATCGACGAATAAATATTTAACAGAGCCTGTGTTTCACTCTGGATTTAATCATTCACACTCCAATGTAAAATTGGCTCAACCGATGTTTCGCCTTACTATCTTTAAGATGATCCCAGAAGAAGAAGTCATGTACTAATGTGCAATTGGAAGAGAGATGACTGTGAAGTTTAGAGATGGCACATTTCTGTTTTTAAAAAGTAAAATAATTGTACTTTCTATTTATTGGACAATTTGTTAAGTAAAAAGACAAAACAAATGCCTGCCACTTTTGTGATTTCTCAGCTAACAAAAAGACTGCAGTAAAATATGTTTATCTTATATTATCTGAACGTCTGAAAATTACTCTGTTCTGAGTAATTAGGGAACGGTCAGAGGTCTGACTCAACCAGCAGCCAGAGGCTAACCTAGTCCATCCAGGAGACTCTGTGTGTACAGTACTCTCTGAGCTGAATCAGGAGAATCCCATCCAGGAGTGACACCCCTGGGAACAGGAGTGATGATTGTGAGAAGAGCCCTGAGACTCCCTCTCCTACACAGAGCTGTGTCTACAGCCTATCCAAGAACAACCTCAGCCCTTCTGATGCTGGGACTTACTACTGTGCTGTGGCCACATGTGGAGAGATCCTGTTCGGTGACAGAACCAAACATATCACTATTAAAGGTACAACTTATTGTTAAATTGATAAAGCACCTTACACTTGAATCTTAACGCAAACATGCAAGCTTATTTTAAAGGTACCATTATTTAGTTTAAATGGGTCAAAGCGAAATAAATGGTGTTATCACAACATAAAACATAGCAAGCATGTTAAATGTATTTTAATACCAGGAAACACAGTGGATCCCATTGTCCTCAGCTTGGGAGCAGCAGTGACTGTGTGTGATTGTCATTTCTATTCTCGCTTGTACCAACAACAAGAGTCAAACGCGTGATCATTGTTAAGGTAAGTCATTTTAGAGATACATATATATTGGTTTGCGTCAAATGTGTTAGCTATGTTCATTTAAAAGTAAAATATCACTTTATGTTCTGATTGAGCGCTTAATGTTATACTGTATATTTAATCTCCATGTTAGTGCTTGGTTTTCTATCTGTTGATACAGCAAGTGTCTCTCAGCACATTCACCATGATGATAACCTCTCATCAGAGCAGTCAAGTGGTCAGGTATGTAACATCTGTATTATCCAGTGTGTGAAAACAAGAGGTACATTGACTGTTACACGAGTGTGTATATTAGTGTATATGTGTATATTTGTGAATAAATCACTAAGTACAGCAGTAACCCATGAGATATTGCAGCAGTGTTGTGTGTCATAAAGAACATCTTTAAATATATTGTTAATTATAACCTGCAGCTATAATTTGGCTGGCTCAGTTGATCAAAGAAGTGGTTGATAGTTTTATTTCAACGTATAGGTACATTTTAGATGTGGGTTTTTAAGATGTTAATGTTATTATTTGACTTTTCTGTTATTATGCACAAGGGAGTTATTATTTACTGTACTCTATTCCTTAGGTGCCAAACACAGATATGTTAAACTGCATTGCATTTCTCTGAGAGGAAAACTAAATTAGGAAGAAAGAGAGACACCACAGGAGACTGTGTATTCTGATTCTACTCAGGCTGGGAGTGAACTTTGTTTCAGTTACAGCATGGACAAAATTATATTTTTCAGGCATCTCTATTTAGACAAAATGTTTTAACCAAAACTCATACAATCTCAGTACATTTCTCTTGGATTAACTTTTCCAATATTATAATACAATAGCCTAATAAAATTAGAACCATGTTGCTGCTCAAAATGCCTTCTGGAGTGGTCTACTTACTTACCAGTAGATGTCAACTGGTAGCAGGAGGAAATGCATCTTTATATCTCCATGTACACTAAATGCCCAAAAGTATGTGAACACCTGCTCGTCAATCATCTCATTCCAAAATCATGGGGATTAATATGGAGTTGGTCCCCCATTTGCTTGTATAACAGCCTCCACTCTTCTGGGAAGGCTTTCCACTAGATGTTGGAACATTGCTGCGGGGACTTGCTTCCATTCAGCCACAAGAGCATTAGGGTGGTTGGGCACTGATGTTGAGTGATTAGGCTCGACTCACAGTCGGCTTTCCAAATCATCCCAAAGGCGTTGAGGTGCAGGGCTCGGTGCAGGCCAGTTAAGTTCTTCCACACCGATCTCAAGAAAGATTTTCTATATGGATCTCTCTTTGTGTATGGGGTATTGTCATGATGAAAAAGGAAAGGGACTTCCCCAAACTGTTGCCACAAAGTTGATGTACAGAATCGCCTAGAATGTAATTGCATGAGTAATGTTAAGATTTCCATTCACTGGAACTAAGGGGCCAAGTGAGTACCATGAAAAACAACCCAAGACCATTACTTGTCCTCCACCAAACTTTACACTTGACAGTATGCATTGGGACAGTTAGCGTTCTCCTGGCATCTGCCAAACTCAGATTAGTCCGTCTGACATCAATATGATGAAGTGTGATTCATCACTCCAGAGAATGTGTTTACACTGCTCTAGAGTCCAACAGTGGCAAGCTTTATACCACTCTAGCCAAGGCTTGATATTGCCCATGGTGATCTTAGGCTTCTATGGCTTCTCAGCCATAGAAACCCATTTCATGAAGCTCCTGACGAACAGTTCTTGTGCTGACATTTCTTCCAGAGGCAGTTTGGAACTCGGTAGTGAGTGTTGCAAACGAGGACAGACAATTTGTATGCTTTTCAGCACTCGGTATTCCTGTTCAGTGACCTTCCACTTTGCAGGCTGAGCCGTTGTTGCTCCTACAAGTTTCCACTTCACAATAACAGCAATTGCACTTGACCGTGGCAGCTCTGGCAGGGCAGAAACTTGACTAACTGACTTGTTGGAAGGTGGCATCCAATGACGGTGCCACTTTGAAAGTCACTGAGCTCTTCAGTAAGGCCATTCTATTGCCAATGTTTGTCTATGCATGGCTGTGTGCTCGATATTATACCCCTGTCAGCAACGGGGTGTGGCTGAAATAGCCAAATCCACTCATTTGAAGGGGTGTCCACATACGTTCATAAATATAGTGTACATATTGGTCACATTGTGTAAAATGTTGAATGGAACCATAGTATATGGGGTTGATATGTGCAACATTATTTTTGTTCCATACATTATCACACATCTAATTATAGCAATAAATAAATGTTAAAGTATTATCTTTATAATTTGATATCACTGAATATTTCCAGTATAGTGTCTTCGGTTTGTTATTGAAGTTTAAATAAAACAAATTGTTCATGATTCAGATCATAAGAATTCCCTCATGCTGCCAAACATACCCTCGTAAAACTGACTATCCTACCGATCCTTGACTTCGGCTATGTCATTTACAAAATAGACTCCATCCCCATTTTGTTACTTATCTTCTTGCACTTTTGCACCCCAGTATCTCTACTTGCACATCGTCATCTGTACATCTATCACTCCAGTGTTAATGGTAAAATTTCATTATTTCAACACAAAAGCCTCTTTATTGCCTTACCTCCCTACTCCTCTACACAGTACATAGATATTTATATTGTGTTATTGACTGTACGTTTGTTTATGTGTAACTGTGTTGTTTTTTGTCGCACTGCTTTGCTTTATCTTGGCCAGGTCATATTTGCAAATGAGAACTTGTTCTCAACTGGCCTAACTGGTTAAATAAAGGTGAAATAAAAAAATAAAAATTAAATAAAAAAACTTTTATGGCATCAAATAAATTCATATTTTGTATAATATCTCTTAAACACAATAATGTAACTTTATGAAGTTAATTTACATAGGAGATTATGCTAAGATCTTACTGAGGAGAAGCAAACTAAGATGAGTGGGCTTCTCCTCATATAGGTAGGCCAAGCAAACCATGCAAAAGGCATTATGATCAAAATGACATAAGTATGGTATCAGTTAGTAAGCCTAAAGCATTCAGCCAACAGATTACAGTAAGAGAAGCATTATCGCTGGTCTTCTGATTACGCTAACTGCTTATTGGTTGGAAATGGAACAGGAAATGTTTACCTTTATTTTTTTCCAACCAATCAGGTAATTCTTAGAATTCAAATCAGCCTACATGTATATGTCTGCTCTCACCAGTAACTTCATTTGGGGACTGTAGACCAACTGTTGTTACAACACATCAAGATGATCAGAATCAACCTTGTTTGGATGTTAGTCAGTCAAATCTGTAAGTACCAGTTTAACCAACGGTCCCATACTGTACTGTCTTACTGGAGAGAAACATGTAAAACTGATCATATAATGATGTCTGATTGAAAAGTTATGTCTTCAGATTCGGTATAATGCAATTAAGATGGCAATATATTTGTGGGAAATTCAAGTGCAAATAATTAATGACAGTAATTGTCATTTATATATATATACACACACACACACACACACACACACACACACACACACACACACACACACACACACACACACACACACACACACACACACACACACACACACATACAGCTGAAGTCGGAGGTTTACATACACCTTAGCCAATTATATTTAAACTCAGTTTTTCACAATTCCTGATATTTAATCCAAGTAAAAATTCCTGTTTTAGGTCAGTTAGGATCATCATTTTATTTGAAGAATGTGAAATGTCAGAATGATAGTAGAGTGATTTATTTCAGCTTGTATTTCTTTCATCACATTCCCAGTGGGTCAGAAGTTCACATACACTCAATTAGTATTTGGTAGCATTGTCTTTAAATTGTTTAACTTGTGTCAAATGTTTCGGGTAGCCTTCCACAAGCTTCCCACAATATGTTGGGTGAATTTTGGTCCATTCCTCCTGACAAAGCTGGTGTAACTGAGTCAGGTTGGTAGGCCTCCTTGCTCGCATACACTTTTTCAGTTCTGCCCATAAATGTTCTATAGGATTGAGGTCAGGGCTTTGTGATGGCCACTCCAATACCTTGACTTTGTTGTCCTTAAGCCATTTTGCCAAAACTTTGGAAGTATACTTGGGGTCATTGTCAACTTGTAAGACCTATTTGCAACCAAGCTTTAACTTCCTGACTGATGTCTTGAGATGTTGCTTCAATATATGCACGTAATTTTCCTACCTCATGATGCCATCTATTTTGTGAAGTGCACCAATCCCTCCTGCAGCAAAGCACCCCCATAACATGATGCTGTCACCGCCATGCTTCATGTTTGGGATGATGTTCTTCGGCTTGCAAGCCTCCCCTTTTTGCCTCCAAAAATAACGATGGACATTATAGCAAGACAGTTTTATTTTTGTTTCATCAGACCAGGTGATATTTCTCCAAAAAGTAAGATCTTTGTCCTCATGTGCAGTTGCAAACTGTAGTCTGGCTTTTTTACGGCGGTTTGGAGCAGCGGCTTCTTCCTTGCTGAGCGACCTTTCAGGTTATGTCGATATAGGACTCATTTTACTGTGGATACAGATACTTTTGTACCCGTTTTCTCCAGCATCTTCACAAGGTCCTTTGCTGTTGTTCTAGGGTTGATTTGCATTTTTTTCACCAAAGTACGTTCATCTCTAGTAGACAGAACACCTCTTCTTCCTGAGCGCTATGATGGCTGCATGGTCCTATGATGTTTATACATGCATACTACTGTTTGCAAAGATGAACGTAGTGTCTTCAGGCATTTGGAAATTGCTCTCAAGAATCAACCAGACTTGTGGAGGTCTACAATTTTTTTCTGAGGTCTTGGCAAATTTATTTTGATTTTCCCATGATGTCTAGCAAAGAGACAATCAGTTTGAAGGTAGACCTTGAAATACATCCAGAGGTACACTTCCAACTGACTCAAATGATGTCAATTATGTGATCAGAAGCTTCTAAAGCCATGACATAATTTTCTGGAATTTTCCAAGCTGTTTAAAGGCACAGTCAATTTAGTGTATGTAAACTTCTGACCCACTGGAATTGTGAAACAGTGAATTATAAGTGAAATAATCTGTCTGTAAACAATTGTTGGAAACATTACTTGTGTCATGCACAACGTAGATGTCCTAACCGACTTGTCAAAACTATAGTTTGTTAACAAGAAACTTGTGGGGTGATTGAAAAACTAGTTTTAATGACTTCAACCTAAGTGTATGTAAACTTCCGATTTCAACTTTGTATATATTTTTCTTCATTGTTTGATGGAATGGATAACATAGCTGACAAACTGATTTCATTCTATTTTTGTGTAGTCTTGATTCACTCTGAAGAAGTTCCTCTACAAATTCCAGTGACCACAGCTCAGCTCGGAGAGTCTGTATCTCTTCCATGTTTTTTCTCAGAGACAATTGATTATTTCCAATGGCTGTACTGGTACAAGCAAACTGCTGGTCAAATGCCCCAAGTTGTGGCAACTGTGGAAAAGAAAAAATCTGCACATTTTGTTCTTAATGGAGAGTTTAACAACATACGTTTCACAATGGAGAAAGTAAAAGTTGGATATCTTCTCATCATCAACAATATCAGCAGATCAGATGAGGCAGCATACTTCTGTGGAATAGGAACAGTGTATGAAATTAAGTTTAGAAATGGAACATTTTTGTCTGTAAAAGGTAATTTATTTCAGAAATATGATTTATCTCAATGTTTATCACAACAGTTTTGTTAAGTTATCCATAGTTATAGATGCTGAGGGTGCTACATGCATATGATTCTAGAAAGCCAAACTGCAATAAGTGTGTATTCACGTGACACTGACATTTCTTTCATGAAAACAACATCAAATAGGTGTCAGTCAGAAGAGGTCACACTACCAGACTGTAGAACAACAGCCAGTGTCTGACCCAGTCCATCCAGGAGACTCTGTGACTCTACAGTGTACAGTACTCTCCGAGACCTGTACAGAACTACACAGGGTGTACTGGTTCAGAGCTGGATCAGGAGAATCCCATCCAGGAGTAATTTACACCCCTGAAAACAGGAGTGATGAGTGTGAGAAGAGCCCTGAGACTCCCTCTCCTACACAGAGCTGTGTCTACAGCCTCTCCAAGAACAACCTCAGCCCTTCTGATGCTGGGACTTACTACTGTGCTGTGGTCACATGCGGGGAGATCCTGTTTGGCGACGGAACCAAACTTAACACCATTAAAGGTACAACTTCTTGTTAAATTGAAAAAATACCTTACTCTTGAAAATCTTTATACAAACATTCAAGCGTATTTTATAGATACCATTATTTAGTTTAAATGGGTCAAAGCAAAATAAATAGTGTTATCAACTATGCAAGCTTAACATCAATCAAAAAAAGCTTGTTAAATCTATTTTAATACCAGGAAACACAGTGGATCCCATTGTCCTCAGCTTGGGAGCAGCAGTGACTGTGTGTGTGATTGTCATTTTTATTCTCGCTTGTACCAAAAACAAGAGACAAACATGTGATCATTGTAAAGGTAAGTCATTTTATACATACATATACATTGTTTTGTGTCAAATGTGTTAGCTATGTTCATATAAAAGTCAAATATGACTTTATGTTCTGATTGCGTGCTTAATGTTATACTGTATATTTAATCTCCATTTTCATGCTTGGGTTTCTATCTGTTGATACAGCAAGTGTCTCTCAGCATATTCACCATGATGATAACCTCTCATCAGAGCAGTCAAGTGGTCAGGTATGTAACATCTATATTATCCAATGTGTGAAACAAGAGGTACATTGCCTGTTACAGGAGTGTGTATATTAGTGTGTATGTGAACAATTTGTGAATAAATCACTAAGTACAGCAGAAACTCATGAGATATTGCGGCACTGTTGTTTGTCATAAAGAAAACCTGTATTTAAATGTTGTTAATTTTAACCTGCCTCTATTATTTGGCCAACTCTCAGTTGATCCAAAAAGTAGTTGATAGTTTTTTTAATTTTTAAATTTGAGATGTTTGTCTTTAAAATGTTAAATTACTTTCATATTCACTAGCTTATGTATTGTCCAGAAATCTGTAGTGTGACTTCAAATATTATATTGAACAATGTCAACACGCTGAAAAAATATTTGTATGTATTGGTCATTAAAACGTAAATACTTTAGAAATGTTTTGTTTTATTAAGACTTTGGTTTTGCATAGCCAAAGCCTGTCATTAACAAGTAGGAAAAAACATGACATTAAAATATGATCCACGTTAGATCTGTGTTAAATCACACTTGACGAAAAAGCTCAGGTCCAGGGCCCTGTAATATAAATTGAATCCTAGCCTCAGAATGCACATTTCCCTTGAACATATGATGTTATTATTTAGACTTTTCTGTTATTGTGTACAATATTTATTATTTACTGTACTCTATTCCTTAGGTGCCAAACACAGATTTGTTAAATTATGCTGCATTGCATTTCTCTGAGAAGAAAACTAAAAGAGGAAGAACGAAGAGAGAGACACAACAGGAGACTGTGTACTCTGATGTCAGGTACTCAGACTGGGATTGAACTGTTTCAGATACAGCATAGACTAAATTATCTCAGTCAAGCGTCTCCATTTAGACAAAATGTAACAGTTTTGGTTAAGAAAATCTCAGGACATTGCTCTTGTATGAAATTTTACAAATGTAAGATACAATTTCCCATTACAATACCATACACAATGGAATTACAACCATTTTTCTGCTCAAATAGTGTTCCACTTACTCTGAGCTAGCTGATGTCAACTGGTAGCAGGAGGGACTTCATCTTTAAATATCTATGTATATGTTGGTAACATTGAGCAAAACGTTGAATGGAACCTTATCGTATGGGGTTTATATGTGCTAAATCATTTTTGTTCCTTCATTATCACGCATCAAATTATAACTATAAATGAATGTCGCAGTATTATCATTAGAATTGTATATCACTGAATATTTCTAGAATAGTGTCTTTTGGTTGTTATTAATTTGACAAGAGGTCAAATTCTTTCGGTCCGTCATCGTCAATTTGTTGATTAAACCATTTTATTCATGATTCAAGTCATAAGAAACATTTTTATACCATTTTGTAAATTCCTCTTTTTGTGTAATATCTCTAAGGTAATCATTTCACTTTATGAAGTCACTTTACATTGGAGATTATGCTAAGATCTTACTGAGGAGAGGCAAACTAGGATGGGTGGGTTACTCCTCAAAGAGGTTGACCTAGTAAACCATGCAAAAGGCATTATGGTCAAATAGAGATATATGACATAAGTATGGTATCAATTAGTAGGCCAAAAGCATTCAGCCAACAGATTACAGTAAGAGAAGCATTATAGAACTATAGTCCCAGATACATATCACCAGTCTTTTGATTACACTAACTGCTTATTGGTTGAGAATGGAACAGGACATTTTTAACTTTTCCACTGTTTGGCAAAGGAATGGATATTGATAGTGTCTGAATATTATATTGTAAGTTGTTATTTTCAAATCAAGGTGGCTCATGTAGGAGAGTGCATTGTGGCACAGAGGCGACAGTCTGAGATTCAATTCAAGTTAATTCAATTCAATTCAAGTTCAAGTTAATAGAAAATTACTCTTAAATAAAATACTGTAGCTTTTTGATATCACATGAGGTTGTTTTACTCTTTGTTTCTAAACAATGTTATTGTAAACAAACACTGTATAACATCAAAAGGTGATGTCGTGACTTTACTTTCATTAATCTGATGACTGTTGAGCTAACATGGGCTAATGCGATTAGCATGAGGTTATAAGTAACAAGTTGTAAGTAACAAGTAAGTCCTTCTTCCAAGAGGCTATAACACACTACTCCACCGGATCCTCGCTGCAAGCTCTGGACCTTGGCACCGGATCACCGCTGCTACCGGGTGGCTATAGTGGCTAACGCCCCTGCCCCGAAGCTAGCACCGGTTAGCTGTGATCCAGGAGCATCTCCCGAATACAAAACTAAATTGCTACAACTACAATACCTCTTTTGCCATCTGGCTTGGGTCCTTAGTCGACACAGCGCCCTGCCGCACCACCAAGACAGGTCTGAATACAAATACTCCATCCGCTGTGCCTTCAACCGGCCTCTGTCGGACGTCGGAGCAGACGCTTCTACTATCCCCGGGCTATTAACTTTAAACGCTGTGTCGGCCGCGTGCTAGCGTAGTAGCGAATAGTCTGTGGCTTCCCTGTTCCATCTATTGCTTCCCCCTGGACCCTGTGATCACTTGGCTACATAGCTGATGCCCGCTGGACTGTCCATTAATCACGGTACTCCATTCTGTTTATTTATTTTATTTATTAATTTATATATAAATGTATATATATTTTAATCTGTCGGCCCCAGCCGCAAACTCAGGCTCTGTGTGTAGTTAACTGACCCTCTCTGCCCATTCATCGCCATTTTACCTGTTTTAGCTGATTAGCTGCTGTCTCACCCATTGTTGTCTTAGCTAGCTCTCCAAATCAACACCTGTGGTTACTTTATGCCTCCCTGTATGTCTCTCTCATATGTCAATATGCCTTGTATACTGTCGTTGAGGTTAGTTATCATTGTTTTAGTTTACAATGGAGCCCCTAGTTCCACTCATTATACCTCTGATACCTCCTTTGTCCCACCTCCCACACATGCGGTGACCTCACCCATTATAACCAGCTTATCCAGAGATACAACCTCTCTTATCATCACTCAGTGCCTGGGCTTACCTCCGCTGTACCCACACACCAGCATACCCCTGTCTGCACATTATGCCCTGAATCTATTCTACCATGCCCAGAAATCTGCTCCTTTTATTCTTTGTCTCCAACGCTCTAGGCGACCAGTTTTGATAGCCTTTAGCCGTACCCTCATCCTACTCCTCCTCTGTTCCTCGGGTGATGTGGAGGTAAACTCAGGCCCTGCGTGTCCCCAGGCACCCTCATTTGTTGACTTCTGTGATCGAAAAAAACTCTGGTTTCATGCATGTCAACATCAGAAGCCTCCTCCATAAGTTTGTTTTACCCACTGGTTCCAGGTTATCTATAAGTCTATGCTAGGTAAAGCTCCGCCTTATCTCAGTTCACTGGTCACGATAACAACACCCATCCGTAGCACACGTTCCAGCAGGTATTTCTCACCCAAAGACAACACCTCATTTGGCCGCCTTTCCTTCCAGTTCTCTGCTGCCAGTGACTGGAACGAATTGCAAAAATCACTGAAGTTGGAGACTTTTATTTCCCTCACCAACTTTAAACATCAACTATCTGAGCAGCTAACCGATCGCTGCAGCTGCACATAGTCCATCTGTAAATAGCTCACCCAATCTACCTACCTCATCCCCTTACTGTTTTTGTTTTATTTACTTTTCTGGTCTTTTGCATACCAGTATCTCTACTTGCACATAATCATCTGCTCATTTATCACTCCAGTGTTAATCTGCTAAATTGTAATTATTCGCTCCTATGGCCTATTTATTGCCTACCTCTTCATGCCTTTTGCACACACTATATATGTCATGTTATGTCTTGTCCCTGTGCTTTCCCTTCTCTTCGTTTCCCCCTGCTGGTCGTATTGGTTACTCTCTCTCGCTATCGTTCCGTTCCTGCTCCCAGCTGTTCCTCATTCTCCTAACGACCTCGTTTACTCTCTCACACCTGTCCCCTCTTTTGCCCTCTGATTAAGTCTCTATTTCTCTCTCTGTTTCTGCTTCTGTCCTTGTCGGATTCATGTTTGCTTTGCCCTTGTCCCGTCCTGTCGTAATCTGCCTCTTCTTCAGAGGCTGCGTGTGAGCAGGTGTCTCTGTCCTCTACGGCCCGCGCCTACCCAGAGGGACCTGCAGTCGGTTGCCGCTAGCCCTGCAATTCTCCTCTACTACTAGAAGGAGGACTCTCCTGCAAAGATAGAGGATTTATGTTTTCCCTGTTTGGACATCTCCTGTAAAGATTGAGGATTTATGTTTTCCCTGTTTGGACATTAAAAGACTCTGTTTCTGTTGAATCGCTGTTGGGTCCTTACTCACCTGCATAACAGAAGAATCCGACCAAGAATGGACCCAGCGACTTCGGATCCTCTCTACTCAGCCGTCGAGATCCAGGGAGCGATGCTAGGCAGACACGAGCAGGAATTGTCTGCTGCTCGACATGCCGTTGAGACCCTGGCCGCCCAAGTCTCCGACCTCTCGAAACATATTCACAATCTCCGCCTTGATCCACCGGCTACTTCCAGGGCTTCCGAGTCTCCGGAGCCCAGAATTAATAACCCACCGTGTTACTCTGGGAGCCTACTGAATGCCGCTCGTTCCTCACCCAGTGTGATATTGTGTTCTCTCTCCAGCCCAACACGTACTCCAGGGGTACAGCTCGTATCGCCTACGTCATATCTCTCCTTACAGGACGGGCTCGTGAGTGGGGCACGGCAATCTGGGAGGCAAGGGCTGAGTGTACTAACCAGTATCAGAACTTTAAGGAGGAGATGATACGGGTTTTTGATCGTTCAGTTTTTGGGAAAGAAGCTTCCAGGGCCCTGTCTTCCCTATGTCAAGGGAATCGATCCATAACGGACTACTCTATAGAGTTTCGCACTCTTGCTGCCTCCAGTGACTGGAACGAGCCGGCGTTGCTCGCTCGTTTTCTGGAGGGTCTCCACGCGGAGGTAAAGGATGAGATTCTCTCCCGGGAGGTTCCTTCCAGCGTGGATTCTTTGATTGAACTCGCTATTCGGATAGAACGATGGGTAGATCTTCGTCACCGAGCTCGTGGAAGAGAGCTCGCGTTATCCGTTTCCCCCCTCTCCGCATCACTACCATCTTCCTCCAGTGGCTCAGGTGCTGAGCCCATGCAGCTGGGGGTATTCGCATCTCGACTAAGGAGAGGGAACGGAGAATCACCAACCGCCTCTGTCTCTATTGCGGTTCCGCTGGTCATTTTGTCATTTCATGTCCAGTAAAAGCCAGAGCTCATCAGTAAGCGGAGGGCTACTGGTGAGCGCTACTACTCAGGTCTCTCCTTCAAGATCCTGTACTACCTTGTCGGTCCATCTACGCTGGACCGGTTCGGCAGCTTCCTGCAGTGCCTTGATAGACTCTGGGGCGGAGGGCTGTTTTATGGACGAAGCCTGGGCTCGGGAACATGACATTCCTCTCAGACAGTTAGGGAGCCCACGGCCATGTTCGCCTTGGATGGTAGTCCTCTCCCCAGTATTCAGCGTGAAACGCTACCTTTAACCCTCACTGTCTCTGGTAATCATAGCGAAACCATTTCTTTTTTGATTTTTCGTTCACCTTTTTCACCTGTTGTTTTGGGCCATCCCTGGCTAGTGTGTCATAATCCTTCTATTAATTGGTCAAGTAATTCTATCCTCTCCTGGAACGTCTCTTGTCATGTGAAATGTTTAATGTCTGCTATCCCTCCTGTTTCTTCTGCCCCCTCTTCACAGGAGGAGCCTGGTGATTTGACAGGGGTGCCGGAGGAATATCATGATCTGCGCACGGTCTTCAGTCGGTCCAGGGCCACCTCCCTTCCTCCTCACCGGTCGTATGATTGTAGTATAGATCTCTTTCCGGGTACCACTCCCCCGGGGTAGACTATATTCTCTGTCGGCTCCCGAACGTAAGGCTCTCGAAGATTATTTGTCTGTAGCTCTCGACGCCGGTACCGTAGTCCCTTCCTCCTCTCCCGCCGGAGCGGGGTTTTTTTTGTTAAGAAAAAGACGGGACCCTGCGCCCCTGCGTGGATTATCGAGGCTGAATGACATAACGGTTAAGAATCGTTATCCGCTTCCCCTTATGTCTTCAGCCTTCGAGATCCTGCAGGGAGCCAGGTTTTTCACTAAGTTGGACCTTCGTAACGCTTACCATCTCGTGCGCATCAGGGAGGGGGACGAGTGGAAAACGGCGTTTAACACTCCGTTAGGGCATTTTGAATACCGGGTTCTGCCGTTCGGTCTCGCTAACGCTCCAGCTGTCTTTCAGGCATTAGTGAATGATGTACTGAGAGACATGCTGAACATCTTTGTTTTCGTTTACCTTGACGATATCCTGATTTTTTCACCGTCACTCCAGATTCATGTTCAGCACGTTCGACGTGTCCTCCAGCGCCTTTTAGAGAATTGTCTTTATGTGAAGGCTGAGAAGTGCGCTTTTCATGTCTCTTCCGTCACATTTCTCGGTTCTGTTATTTCCGCTGAAGGCATTCAGATGGATTCCGCTAAGGTCCAAGCTGTCAGTGATTGGCCCGTCCCTAAGTCACGTGTCGAGCTGCAGCGCTTTCTCGGTTTCGCGAATTTCTATCGTCGTTTCATTCGTAATTTCGGTCAGGTGGCAGCTCCTCTCACAGCCCTTACTTCTGTCAAGACGTGCTTTAAGTGGTCCGTTTCCGCCCAGGGAGCTTTTGATCTCCTCAAGAAGCGTTTTACATCCGCTCCTATCCTTGTTACACCTGACGTCTCTAGACAGTTCATTGTCGAGGTTGACGCGTCAGAGGTGGGCGTGGGAGCCATTCTGTCCCAGCGCTCCCATTCTGACGATAAGGTCCATCCTTGCGCGTATTTTTCTCATCGCCTGTCGCCGTCGGAACGTAACTATGATGTGGGAAACCGCGAACTGCTCGCCATCCGCTTAGCCCTAGGCGAATGGCGACAGTGGTTGGAGGGGCGACCGTTCCTTTTGTCGTTTGGACTGACCATAAGAACCTTGAGTACATCCGTTCTGCCAAACGACTTAATGCTCGTCAGGCTCGTTGGGCGCTGTTTTTCGCTCGTTTCGAGTTCGTTATTTCTTATCGTCCGGGCTCAAAGAACACCAAGCCTGATGCTTTGTCCCGTCTCTTCAGTTCTTCAGTAGCCTCCACCGACCCCGAGGGGATTCTCCCTGAGGGGCGTGTTGTCGGGTTGACTGTCTGGGGAATTGAGAGGCAGGTAAAGCAAGCACTCACTCACACTCCGTCGCCGCGCGCTTGTCCTAGGAACCTTCTTTTCGTTCCCGTTCCTACTCGTCTGGCCGTTCTTCAGTGGGCTCACTCTGCCAAGTTAGCCGGCCATCCCGGCGTTCGGGGTACGCTTGCTTCTATTCGCCAGCGTTTCTGGTGGCCCACTCAGGAGCGTGACACGCGTCGTTTCGTGGCTGCTTGTTCGGACTGCGCGCAGACTAAGTCCGGTAACTCTCCTCCTGCCGGCCGTCTCAGACCGCTTTCCATTCCCTCTCGACCGTGGTCTCACATCGCCTTAGACTTTATTACCGGTCTTCCTTCGTCAGCGGGAAGACTGTTATTCTTACGGTTGTCGATAGGTTCTCTAAGGCGGCTCATTTTATTCCCCTCGCTAAACTCCCTTCTGCTAAAGAGACGGCACAAATCATCATTGAGAATGTTTTCAGAATTCATGGCCTTCCGTCAGACGCCGTTTCGGACAGGGGTCCGCAATTCACGTCTCAATTTTGGAGGGAGTTTTGCCGTTTGATTGGGGCTTCCGTCAGTCTCTCTTCCGGTTTTCACCCCCAGTCTAACGGTCAAGCAGAACGGGCCAATCAGACGATTGGTCGCATCTTACGCAGTCTTTCTTTTCGAAACCCTGCGTCTTGGGCAGAACAGCTCCCCTGGGCAGAATACGCTCACAACTCGCTTCCTTCGTCTGCGACCGGGCTATCTCCTTTTCAGAGTAGCCTCGGGTACCAGCCTCCTCTGTTCTCGTCCCAGCTCGCCGAGTCCAGCGTCCCCTCCGCTCAGGCTTTTGTCCAACGTTGTGAGCGCACCTGGAGGAGGGTCAGGTCTGCACTTTGCCGTTATAGGGCGCAGACTGTGAGAGCCGCTAATAAGCGTAGGACTAAGAGTCCTAGGTATTGTCGCGGTCAGAGAGTATGGCTCTCCACTCGTAACCTTCCCCTTATGACAGCTTCTCGCAAGTTGACCCCGCGGTTCATTGGTCCGTTCCGTATTTCTCAGGTCGTTAATCCTGTCGCAGTGCGACTTCTTCTTCCGCGACATCTTCGTCGCGTCCACCCGGTCTTCCATGTCTCCGGTGTCAAGCCTTTTCTTCGCGCCCCGTTCGTCTTCCCCCCCCCGTCCTTGTCGAGGGCGCACCTATCTACAGGGTTCGGAAGATTATGGACATGCGTCCTCGGGGCCGTGGTCATCAGTACCTAGTGGATTGGGAGGGTTACGGTCCTGAGGAAAGGAGTTGGGTTCCATCTCGGGACGTGCTGGACCGTTCGCTGATCGATGATTTCCTCCGTTGCCGCCAGGTTTCCTCCTCGAGTGCGCCAGGAGGCGCTCGGTGAGTGGGGGGGTACTGTCATGTTATGTCTTGTCCCTGTGCTTTCCCTTCTCTTCGTTTCCCCCTGCTGGTCGTATTGGTTACTCTCTCTCGCTATCGTTCCGTTCCTGCTCCCAGCTGTTCCTCATTCTCCTAACGACCTCGTTTACTCTCTCACACCTGTCCCCTCTTTGCCCTCTGATTAAGTCTCTATTTCTCTCTCTGTTTCTGCTTCTGTCCTTGTCGGATTCATGTTTGCTTTGCCCTTGTCCCGTCCTGTCGTAATCTGCCTCTTCTTCAGAGGCTGCGTGTGAGCAGGTGTCTCTGTCCTCTACGGCCCGCGCCTACCCAGAGGGACCTGCAGTCGGTTGCCGCTAGCCCTGCAATTCTCCTCTACTACTAGAAGGAGGACTCTCCTGCAAAGATAGAGGATTTATGTTTTCCCTGTTTGGACATCTCCTGTAAAGATTGAGGATTTATGTTTTCCCTGTTTGGACATTAAAAGACTCTGTTTCTGTTGAATCGCTGTTGGGTCCTTACTCACCTGCATAACAGAAGAATCCGACCAAGAATGGACCCAGCGACTTCGGATCCTCTCTACTCAGCCGTCGAGATCCAGGGAGCGATGCTAGGCAGACACGAGCAGGAATTGTCTGCTGCTCGACATGCCGTTGAGACCCTGGCCGCCCAAGTCTCCGACCTCTCGAAACATATTCACAATCTCCGCCTTGATCCACCGGCTACTTCCAGGGCTTCCGAGTCTCCGGAGCCCAGAATTAATAACCCACCGTGTTACTCTGGGGAGCCTACTGAATGCCGCTCGTTCCTCACCCAGTGTGATATTGTGTTCTCTCTCCAGCCCAACACGTACTCCAGGGGTACAGCTCGTATCGCCTACGTCATATCTCTCCTTACAGGACGGGCTCGTGAGTGGGGCACGGCAATCTGGGAGGCAAGGGCTGAGTGTACTAACCAGTATCAGAACTTTAAGGAGGAGATGATACGGGTTTTTGATCGTTCAGTTTTTGGGAAAGAAGCTTCCAGGGCCCTGTCTTCCCTATGTCAAGGGAATCGATCCATAACGGACTACTCTATAGAGTTTCGCACTCTTGCTGCCTCCAGTGACTGGAACGAGCCGGCGTTGCTCGCTCGTTTTCTGGAGGGTCTCCACGCGGAGGTAAAGGATGAGATTCTCTCCCGGGAGGTTCCTTCCAGCGTGGATTCTTTGATTGAACTCGCTATTCGGATAGAACGATGGGTAGATCTTCGTCACCGAGCTCGTGGAAGAGAGCTCGCGTTATCCGTTTCCCCCCTCTCCGCATCACTACCATCTTCCTCCAGTGGCTCAGGTGCTGAGCCCATGCAGCTGGGGGTATTCGCATCTCGACTAAGGAGAGGGAACGGAGAATCACCAACCGCCTCTGTCTCTATTGCGGTTCCGCTGGTCATTTTGTCATTTCATGTCCAGTAAAAGCCAGAGCTCATCAGTAAGCGGAGGGCTACTGGTGAGCGCTACTACTCAGGTCTCTCCTTCAAGATCCTGTACTACCTTGTCGGTCCATCTACGCTGGACCGGTTCGGCAGCTTCCTGCAGTGCCTTGATAGACTCTGGGGCGGAGGGCTGTTTTATGGACGAAGCCTGGGCTCGGGAACATGACATTCCTCTCAGACAGTTAGGGAGCCCACGGCCATGTTCGCCTTGGATGGTAGTCCTCTCCCCAGTATTCAGCGTGAAACGCTACCTTTAACCCTCACTGTCTCTGGTAATCATAGCGAAACCATTTCTTTTTGATTTTTCGTTCACCTTTTTCACCTGTTGTTTTGGGCCATCCCTGGCTAGTGTGTCATAATCCTTCTATTAATTGGTCAAGTAATTCTATCCTCTCCTGGAACGTCTCTTGTCATGTGAAATGTTTAATGTCTGCTATCCCTCCTGTTTCTTCTGCCCCCTCTTCACAGGAGGAGCCTGGTGATTTGACAGGGGTGCCGGAGGAATATCATGATCTGCGCACGGTCTTCAGTCGGTCCAGGGCCACCTCCCTTCCTCCTCACCGGTCGTATGATTGTAGTATAGATCTCTTTCCGGGTACCACTCCCCCCGGGTAGACTATATTCTCTGTCGGCTCCCGAACGTAAGGCTCTCGAAGATTATTTGTCTGTAGCTCTCGACGCCGGTACCGTAGTCCCTTCCTCCTCTCCCGCCGGAGCGGGGTTTTTTTGTTAAGAAAAAGACGGGACCCTGCGCCCCTGCGTGGATTATCGAGGGCTGAATGACATAACGGTTAAGAATCGTTATCCGCTTCCCCTTATGTCTTCAGCCTTCGAGATCCTGCAGGGAGCCAGGTTTTTCACTAAGTTGGACCTTCGTAACGCTTACCATCTCGTGCGCATCAGGGAGGGGGACGAGTGGAAAACGGCGTTTAACACTCCGTTAGGGCATTTTGAATACCGGGTTCTGCCGTTCGGTCTCGCTAACGCTCCAGCTGTCTTTCAGGCATTAGTGAATGATGTACTGAGAGACATGCTGAACATCTTTGTTTTCGTTTACCTTGACGATATCCTGATTTTTTCACCGTCACTCCAGATTCATGTTCAGCACGTTCGACGTGTCCTCCAGCGCCTTTTAGAGAATTGTCTTTATGTGAAGGCTGAGAAGTGCGCTTTTCATGTCTCTTCCGTCACATTTCTCGGTTCTGTTATTTCCGCTGAAGGCATTCAGATGGATTCCGCTAAGGTCCAAGCTGTCAGTGATTGGCCCGTCCCTAAGTCACGTGTCGAGCTGCAGCGCTTTCTCGGTTTCGCGAATTTCTATCGTCGTTTCATTCGTAATTTCGGTCAGGTGGCAGCTCCTCTCACAGCCCTTACTTCTGTCAAGACGTGCTTTAAGTGGTCCGTTTCCGCCCAGGGAGCTTTTGATCTCCTCAAGAAGCGTTTTACATCCGCTCCTATCCTTGTTACACCTGACGTCTCTAGACAGTTCATTGTCGAGGTTGACGCGTCAGAGGTGGGCGTGGGAGCCATTCTGTCCCAGCGCTCCCATTCTGACGATAAGGTCCATCCTTGCGCGTATTTTTCTCATCGCCTGTCGCCGTCGGAACGTAACTATGATGTGGGAAACCGCAACTGCTCGCCATCCGCTTAGCCCTAGGCGAATGGCGACAGTGGTTGGAGGGGGCGACCGTTCCTTTTGTCGTTTGGACTGACCATAAGAACCTTGAGTACATCCGTTCTGCCAAACGACTTAATGCTCGTCAGGCTCGTTGGGCGCTGTTTTTCGCTCGTTTCGAGTTCGTTATTTCTTATCGTCCGGGCTCAAAGAACACCAAGCCTGATGCTTTGTCCCGTCTCTTCAGTTCTTCAGTAGCCTCCACCGACCCCGAGGGGATTCTCCCTGAGGGGCGTGTTGTCGGGTTGACTGTCTGGGGAATTGAGAGGCAGGTAAAGCAAGCACTCACTCACACTCCGTCGCCGCGCGCTTGTCCTAGGAACCTTCTTTTCGTTCCCGTTCCTACTCGTCTGGCCGTTCTTCAGTGGGCTCACTCTGCCAAGTTAGCCGGCCATCCCGGCGTTCGGGGTACGCTTGCTTCTATTCGCCAGCGTTTCTGGTGGCCCACTCAGGAGCGTGACACGCGTCGTTTCGTGGCTGCTTGTTCGGACTGCGCGCAGACTAAGTCCGGTAACTCTCCTCCTGCCGGCCGTCTCAGACCGCTTTCCATTCCCTCTCGACCGTGGTCTCACATCGCCTTAGACTTTATTACCGGTCTTCCTTCGTCAGCGGGGAAGACTGTTATTCTTACGGTTGTCGATAGGTTCTCTAAGGCGGCTCATTTTATTCCCCTCGCTAAACTCCCTTCTGCTAAAGAGACGGCACAAATCATCATTGAGAATGTTTTCAGAATTCATGGCCTTCCGTCAGACGCCGTTTCGGACAGGGGTCCGCAATTCACGTCTCAATTTTGGAGGGAGTTTTGCCGTTTGATTGGGGCTTCCGTCAGTCTCTCTTCCGGTTTTCACCCCCAGTCTAACGGTCAAGCAGAACGGGCCAATCAGACGATTGGTCGCATCTTACGCAGTCTTTCTTTTCGAAACCCTGCGTCTTGGGCAGAACAGCTCCCCTGGGCAGAATACGCTCACAACTCGCTTCCTTCGTCTGCGACCGGGCTATCTCCTTTTCAGAGTAGCCTCGGGTACCAGCCTCCTCTGTTCTCGTCCCAGCTCGCCGAATCCAGCGTCCCCTCCGCTCAGGCTTTTGTCCAACGTTGTGAGCGCACCTGGAGGAGGGTCAGGTCTGCACTTTGCCGTTATAGGGCGCAGACTGTGAGAGCCGCTAATAAGCGTAGGACTAAGAGTCCTAGGTATTGTCGCGGTCAGAGAGTATGGCTCTCCACTCGTAACCTTCCCCTTATGACAGCTTCTCGCAAGTTGACCCCGCGGTTCATTGGTCCGTTCCGTATTTCTCAGGTCGTTAATCCTGTCGCAGTGCGACTTCTTCTTCCGCGACATCTTCGTCGCGTCCACCCGGTCTTCCATGTCTCCTGTGTCAAGCCTTTTCTTCGCGCCCCCGTTCGTCTTCCCCCCCCCCCCCCCCCCCCGTCCTTGTCGAGGGCGCACCTATCTACAGGGTTCGGAAGATTATGGACATGCGTCCTCGGGGCCGTGGTCATCAGTACCTAGTGGATTGGGAGGGTTACGGTCCTGAGGAAAGGAGTTGGGTTCCATCTCGGGACGTGCTGGACCGTTCGCTGATCGATGATTTCCTCCGTTGCCGCCAGGTTTCCTCCTCGAGTGCGCCAGGAGGCGCTCGGTGAGTGGGGGGGTACTGTCATGTTATGTCTTGTCCCTGTGCTTTCCCTTCTCTTCGTTTCCCCCTGCTGGTCGTATTGGTTACTCTCTCTCGCTATCGTTCCGTTCCTGCTCCCAGCTGTTCCTCATTCTCCTAACGACCTCGTTTACTCTCTCACACCTGTCCCCTCTTTTGCCCTCTGATTAAGTCTCTATTTCTCTCTCTGTTTCTGCTTCTGTCCTTGTCGGATTCATGTTTGCTTTGCCCTTGTCCCGTCCTGTCGTAATCTGCCTCTTCTTCAGAGGCTGCGTGTGAGCAGGTGTCTCTGTCCTCTACGGCCCGCGCCTACCCAGAGGGACCTGCAGTCGGTTGCCGCTAGCCCTGCAATTCTCCTCTACTACTAGAAGGAGGACTCTCCTGCAAAGATAGAGGATTTATGTTTTCCCTGTTTGGACATCTCCTGTAAAGATTGAGGATTTATGTTTTCCCTGTTTGGACATTAAAAGACTCTGTTTCTGTTGAATCGCTGTTGGGTCCTTACTCACCTGCATAACAATATATAGACTTTTTTTTTTCTAATCTGTCATTGACTTGTTTACTGTATTATTGGCTTGTTTATTGTTTACTCCATGTGTAACTCTGTGTTGTTGTCTGTGTCACACTGCTTTGCTTTATCTTGGCCAGGTTGCAGTTGCAAATGAGAACTTGTTCTCAACTAAACTACCTGGTTAAATAAAGGTGAAATAAATAAAATACAAGAACATTTCCCAGGACATAGACATATCTGATATGGCCAGAAAGCTTAAATGTTTATTAATCTAACTGCACTGGCCAATTTACAGTAGCTATAACAGTGAAAAAATGCCATGCTATTGTTTTAGGAGAGTGCACAGTTTTGAACATGAAATTAGGCAGATTTGGGCAGTCTTGATAAAACCTTTTGAACAGAAATGCAATGGTTCATTGGGTCAGTCTAAAACTTTGCACATACATTGGTGCCATCTAGTGGCCAAAATATAAATTGCACCTGGGATGGAATCATACATTTTGGCCTTTTTTTTCCATTTTCATACAGATCTAATGTGTTATATTCTCCTAAAATCCAATCACATTTCCACAAAGTGTTTCCTTTTAAATGCTACCAAGAAAATGCAAATCCTGCTTCAGGGCCTGAGCTACAGGCAGTTAGATTTGGGTGTGTCATTTTAGGCGAAAATTGAAGAAAAGGGGCGCATCCTTAGTTGTTACCTGATTAGATCAATCATGTAACAATTCACTTATGAGGATTTAGGGCACCACGGAAGAAGTTGTTTAAAGAGTTACCATCTCCCGAATTAAACTCTACAGTCGTGGCCAAAGGTTTTGAGAATGACACAAATATTAATTTTCACAAAGTCTGCTGCCTCAGTTTGTATGATGGCAATTTGCATATACTCCAAAATTTTATGAAGAGGGATCGGGTGAATTGCAATTAATTGCAAAGTCCCTCTTTGCCATGCAAATCAACTGAATCTCAAAAAAACATTTCCACTGCATTTCAGCCCTGCCACAAAAGGACCAGCTGACATCATGTCAGTGATCCTCTCGTTAACACAGGTGTGAGTGTTGACGAGGACAAGGCTGGAGATCACTCTGTCATGATGATTGAGTTTGAATAACAGACTGGAAGCTTCAAAAGGAGGGTGGTGCTTGGAATCATTGTTCTTCCTCTGTCAAGCATGGTTACCTGCATGGCAACACGTGCCGTCATCATTGCTTTGCACAACTGGGGCTTCACAGGCAGGGATATTGCTGCCAGTAAGATTGCACCTAAATAAACCATTTATCCGATCATCAAGAACTTCAAGGAGAGCGGTTCAATTGTTGTGAAGAAGGCTTCAGGGTGCCCAAGAAAGTCCAGCAAGTGCCAGGACTGTCTCCTAAAGTTTATTCCGCTCCGGGATCGGGGCACCACCAGTACAGAGCTTGCTCAGGAATGGCAGCAGGCAGTTAGGTGTGAGTGCATCTGCACGCACAGTGAGGCAAAGACTTTTGGAGGATGGCCTGGTGTCAAGAAGGGCAGCAAAGAAGCCACTTCTTTCCAGGAAAAACATCATGGACAGACTGATATTCTGCAAAAGAAACAGGGTTTGGACTGCTGAGGACTGGGGTAAAGTCATTTTCTCGGATGAATCCCCTTTCCGATTGTTTGGGGCATCTGGAAAAAAGCTTGTCCGGAGAAGACAAGGTGAGCGCTACCATCAGTCCTGTGTCATGCCAACAGTAAAGCATCCTGAGACCATTCATGTGTGGGGTTGCTTCTCAGCCAAAGGAGTGGGCTCACTCACAATTTTGCCTAACAACACAGCCATGAATAAAGATAGGTACCAACACATCCTCCGAGAGCAACTTCTCCCATGAACAATGCCTTTTCCAGCATGACGGAGCACCTTGTCATAAGGCAAAAGTGATTACTAAGTGGCTCAGGGAACAAAACATTGATATTTTGGGTCCATGGCCAGGAAACTCCCCAGACCTTAATCCCATTGAGAACTTGTGGTCAATCGGGTGGACAAACGAAAACCCACAAATTCTGACAAACTCCAAGCATTGATTATGCAAGAATGGGCTACCATCGTCAGGATGTGGCCCAGAAGTTAATTGACAGCATGCCAGTGTGGATTACAGAGGTCTTGAAAAAGAAGGGTCAACACTGAAATATTGACTCTTTGCATCAACTTCACGTAGTTGTCAATAAAAGCCTTTGACACTTAAAAAATGCTTGTAATTATACTTCAGTATTCCATAGTAACATCTGACAAAAATATCTAAAGACACTGAAGCAGCAGACTTTGTGAAAATTAATATGTGTCATTCTCAAAACTTTAGGCCACGACTGTATAAGGTCTTTACCTACAGTATAACATCCATAAAACAGTCAACTTATTAATCACAACCTCTTATCATATCATCATTCTGACGAGTCGTAACCTTCTTGGATCTGCAAAAACCACAGCCTTGCTCATAATTTTGTACTATACAGCATTAATTATTTATTTTCTAGCTAACTAAGTAATAACACAGAATAAACATACACCCTCTACATGAGACAACGGTCCCTAGTGGTCTGACAAAATATGACGGCTTTTTGCCAAAAGAGGGAGGGGTGGAGAGAGAGAGGGCGAGAGAGAGGGAAAGAGACACTTATCATTGACCATTTGGAAACTACCCTCACAGCAATCATAATACTTTACTCACGAACCATTTGGTGTAAGAAATCATGAATGCATTTACGTGTGAATGCCTTCTTTCGCCGTTTATCTCTGTTGGCACCAAGTCTTCTTGGAAAGGGTTTGGTTGGGCCTTTCCATGGCCCACTTGTATATGCTCTGATTGTCCACCAGAGCTCACAATGTCCTTCTTAGTTGTCCGGTCTCCAATGGGGTGTTTCCTCAGAACAGCTACTTAGCTGTATTAGTGATTGTCTGAGAGGGGAGTTATCTTCTTCCCCCTTGTGTTGGTATTCAAAGTTCCAAACCACTTTACACTCACAGCTGCAGACTGTCGACGTCCTGGTCTGATAGGTGAGGTTATCTTCTTCACGTGTTGGTATTCAAAGTTCCAAACCACTTTACACTCACAGCTGCAGACTGTCGACGTCCTGGTCTGATAGGTGAGGTTATCTTCTTCACGTGTTGGTATTCAAAGTTCCATACCACTTTACACTCACAGCTGCAGACTGTCGACGTCCTGGTCTGATAGGTGAGGTTATCTTCTCACTTGTTGAGGTTCAAAGTTTCAACCATATCAAAAGTGTAGCTCTCCGACTCACGTTTCCTGGTCTATTAGTTGGTTTAATTTTCTTCCCATCGTTTTGAGGTGCAAAGTTCCAACCATTTCACTTGTAGCGACCGCTTCGTGCCTGAATACTTTCCGAATGCAGAATAAGCCTAATCATGGACTAAATAGCTCTTCCTGTCATGTCTACTGTTTTCGACGTCGCCGGTATAAATAACAACGGTCGTGTGATCCATTATTATGCACACCTGGCATCAATCATTAAGCGCACCTGTACGTCTATCATGAGGCACACTCTCCTATACCTGGCACTCCCTTAGGATCCTTCCCCAGTCAGTATTGTTCATGCGTAGATGCTACTGTTATGTTTCGTTCCATGTTTGTTTTATTAAACGTTTCACCTGCTTCTCGACTCACAGCGTTTTCGTTACATATTCAATGTAACATCTCTATTGGGAATGTTTTTAATCGTGGTCTATGTTTAACCTGAGTCTGGGATATATTGCATCATTAAGCAATATCTTGCTGCAATGTAGGCCAACAAATTAGTGCACTCCATAAATCTTTAGATTGCATACAGTACATGGGTGAAAACGAGGTAAACGCGTTCAACAGGAAGGGATGCATTACTTTCCCCTAACCAATCAAGTCATTCTTAGCTTTTAAACAGCCCACAATTGTTTTTAATTTTGTCATTCATAGTAACAAAGAAAAACAGTTGTTAAAGCTACAGTCAGTCCATATCAAGATGATCACAATCTGCCTTCTTTGGGGACTTCTCTCTCAAGTGTGTAAGTGCATGTCCTAATCTCACATAGTACTTTACTGAACAGTAGAATTTAAAATCTAAAAGAATAACAATATCATATTGGAAAGTCATATCTAAAGATAATGAAATATATTCCATTTGGACAGCAATGTGACCGATATATCTTCAGGAAATTTCAATTGCAGTAGTTTGATGACTTAATTAAGAAAAAACACTGTTATTCTAAGATTGAACAATGTCCATTTCCATTTCAATTTGACATCTAATTACATTCACATTTTGGCAGACCTGATTCAGACTGAAGATGCTCCTCAACCAATACCAGTGGCTACTCGTCTATTTGGAGACACTGTATCTTTGCCATGTCCTAAAGCAGAATCTCAACAATTGCTGTACTGGTACAGACAAACTGTTGGCCAACTGCCCCATCTTGTCGCATCTGTGTCCTATGCATCAGAACCTGTACTTAAAGGAGAATTTATGAATCCACGTTTCAAAGTGGAGGAATCTCAATATGGGTATAATCTCATTATCAGAAATATCAGCACATTAGATGAGGCAACATACTTTTGTGGAATGGGGACAATATTTTTTGGGCAGTGAAGGGTAATTTAATTTGAACTGTATTTCAATGTTCACCAAGTGTTTTTGTGTATTGTTATACACACAGTAGATGTTCAGAAAAAGTATTAACCATCTTGCTGCAGTATGCATAGAAAGTGGATATTAATTGATGCGTGTCATAATGGTCAAATGTAAAGACACTTGTCATTTTTGGAGACAGGTTTTTGAAATGACAACGTTACGGTATAGCTAGCAAAGGAGTGTAGAAACGTTATCTAACTAACTTTTAACAACTCTCAAAATGTCTAACTAAGCTTCTTGGCTGACTGTGGGGTGAATAAATTAGAATAATTACTGACAATTAAATCAAATGTTTACATTTAATTAGCCACTGCACCACTCTTTTTTTAGCAAACAAAACGCTGTTTCCAAGACTGCCATGTGCCTAAAAGAATGATTACTATTTAAAATTCTATGATGTCTCCACTTTACAAGCTTCTGAATAATTATGTTCTCAATACAATGACACAATATAGGACACAATCCCCCTACATTGGTGTAGCAACCAGTTTCTGATCCAGTCCATCCAGGAGACTCTGTGATTCTACAGTGTACAGTATTCTCTGAGACCTGTACAGGAGAACACAGTGTGTACTGGTTCAGAGCCGGATCAGGAGAATCCCATCCAGGAGTTATCTACACCGCTGGGAATAGGAGTGATGAGTGTAAGAAGAGCCCTGAGACTCCCTCTCCTACAAAGAGTTGTGTCCACAGCCTCTCCAACAACAACCTCAGTCTCTGATGCTGGGACTTACTACCATGTTGTGGCCACGTGGGGAGATCCTGTTTGGCAACAAAACTAACCTAACTATTGGTAGGTAATGAATATTATGTGTTAGTGTCGAAATTATAGAAGAAGGTTGAGTAATATTTAAGTGGTGCATATACAACAATAAGAACATCTTCCTAATATTGACTCTACAAGGTGTCGGAAGTGTTCCACAGGCATGCTGGCACATGTTGACTCCAATGCTTCCCACAGTTGTGTCATGTTGGCTGGATGTCCTTTGGGTGGTGGACCATTCTTGATAAACACGTGAAACTGTTGAGCGTGAAAACCCAGCAGAGTTGCAGTTCTTGACACACTCAAACCGGTGCGCCTGGCACCTACTACCATAACCCACACAATCCAATTGTCTCAAAGCTTAAAACTTATTCGGTAACCTGTCTCATCCCCTTCAAAAACACTGTTTGAAGTGGATTTAACAAGTGTCATCAATAAGGGATCATACCTTTCACCTGGTCAGTCTGTCATGGAAAGAGCAGGTGTTCATAAGGTTTCGCAAAGTCAGTGTTCAGCACAGTGGTTGAGGTCAATGTGGCTTTTGCTTTAGCAATATTCTCATCATTGACCTGAAATGAATGTTCATCTGTAAATTATTAGATACTGTGAACAAAATACAACCTGCTGATAACTTATTTAAAGAAATACAAACGTAATTTTTTAACAAATCTCTCATTCAAAATGTGTAAATGTGTAAAGCGATTTTCATTCCAAAATAATCTCAAAGCGTTAAAAAGCTAAACAAATTGCCCAACACAACAAATATAATTTGAGATGATGGAGGTTGAATGTCCTTAGGCAGATTAGGATGTTGGAGATTGAATGTCCTTAGGCAGATTAGGATGTTGGAGATTGAATGTCCTTTGGCAGATTAGGATGATGGAGATGGAGATTGAATGTCCATAGTCATACTAGGAAAAGGGTGTTGAGGAAGTTTGGGCTGGAAAGGCAGGATAGAGACAAAAGACAGAGCCCCTCATCAGAACATCACACATACTTCTCCTGCATTCAGTTCCTCCATGGAAGCCGCTCCTTTCTGTAGGTACTGGGCGTCCATTACCAAAAATGTAGCAACCACCTGGGTGTTGCCACTGTTGCTGAAAGTGCAAGAAAAGTCACCAGAAATCAATAGTTGTTAGAAAGAGTCCAAAATTCTCTCCTGCCGTCTCCAGAAACTTTGAAAATGTTAATTTAAGGGTGGTATACATATATATATATATATATACATACATACATACATACATACATAATGTCCTTGTTTTTGAAAGAAAAGCACATGTTTTGCCCATTAAAAGAAAATCTAATGTCTCAGAAATACAGTGTTGGCATTGTTAATAATGTTGTAAATGACTAATGTAGCCTGAAACGGCTGATTTGTTATGGAATATCTACATAGGCATACAGAGGCCGCTATCAGCAACCATCACTTCTGTGTTCCAATGGCACGTTGTGTCATTGCTAATCCAAGTTTAGCATTTTAAAAAGTGAATTGATCATTAGAAAACCCTTTTGCAATTATGTTAGCACAGCTGACAGAACTATTGTTCTGATTTAAGAAACAATAAAACTGGCCTTCTTTAGACTAGTTGAGTATCTGGAGCATCAGCATTTGTGGGTTCGATTACAGGCTCAAAATGTCTTGAAACAAAGACCTTTCTTCTGAAACTCATCAGTGTATTCTTGTTCTGAGAAATGAAGGCTTGTAAATTGTCAAGAAACGGAATATCTGGCACGATGCTGTGTACTACTCCCTTCACAGAACAGCGTAAACTGGCTCTAACCAGAATAGAAAGAGGAGTGTGAGGCCCCAGAGCACAAGTGAGCAAGAGGTCAAGTACATTAGACTGTCTAATTCTTATTTTCAATGACGGCTTAGGAACAGTGGGTTAACTGCCTGTTCAGGGGCAGAACGACAGATTTGTACCATGTCAGCTCAGGGGTATGAACTTGCAACCTTCCGGTTACTAGGCCTATGCTCTAACCACTAGGCTACCCTGCCGCTATGGTGAACAGTGAGCTGAGATAAGGCAGGGCTTTACCTAGCAAAGACTTACAGATGACCTGGAGCCAAGGGGTTTGGTGACAAATATGGTGCCTGCATAACAGTATGGTGGTTGCATAACAGCAAGTTGACACTGTGACACAATGTCAGAAAGAAATAAAGATAAAGAAACAGGAAATTAGAGCACTTGACTTGTAACCAGCTCACACTCTTTGAATAGCTGCTCTGAGCTAATTGTCTCTAGACTGGTTGCTGAGGACACTAATAAATCACACAAACATTTATTAGACTAAAGGATCATTTTCAAACAAGTAAGTAATTTTTCTAACGAAACTGTGTACAAAAGAACAACAGTATTTAAAAAAACAAAATGGTTCAACTGTGAATAGCCTCCAAACATGATGCATTGGATAAATGTAATTACATGAATTCATTGTTTAAAATTCAACATGTCATGTAGTCAAGAAACTGTCGAATTATAGCACCAGCTTTTAAATTACAGCACTGGTTTTAATGCTCACCGTTTGGTTCCTTTTGACTTGAGTGGATGAAGAACAGTAACACAGCATTCAGCATTAATGGTCCACACAGACTAATACCAACTGGAACCAGTGCATTACAGTCCATCCCTACTACAAATACATGGTGAACATAATAACAATACAATGAAAACAGCTTTTTATGATCTAATAACAAAATAATAATAATGAACAACAGGAACTTCTTTGTCCAACCTTTTAAAAGACTGCATTGTAAGTTCCATATAAATGCGCAAATATCGTAGTAGGCATTTTAATTCATTGTTGACCTCTATTTGTGATTATGCTGCAGTATAATTCAGTTTTAAGGTTACTAGGCTTCTTCCCATCTCATTAAAACTACCTTTGACATCCAGTTTTGTTCCATTGCCAAACAGGATCTCACCACATGTGGCCACAGCACAGTAGTAAGTCCCAGCATCAGAGGGGCTGAGGTTGTTCTTGGAGAGGCTGTAGACACAGCTCTGTGTAGTAGAAGGAGTCTCAGGGCTCTTCTTACACTCATCACTCCTGTTCCCAGAGGTGTTAATGAATCCTGGGTGGGATTCTCCTGATCCGCCTCTGAACCAGTACACACTGTTCTCCTGTACAACTCTCAGAGAGTCCTGTACACTGCAGAGTCATAGAGTCTCCTGGATAGACTGGGTCAGACATTGGCTGCTGCTCCAGAGTTATCTTGGTAAACCTCTTTCCACTGGAACCTAAATTGTTTATTTTGTTGGATGAAGGATATTCTCAAGTTTAAATGAAGTAGGATCTGGAGCATTAATAGCACATCTTTAAGACAGTGTGCATTTATAACAATGTACCAAGATTAACTTTATAATATCCGCTGTTGACTATACTGTACACTGATGATAATATACTGAAATATACAATTCAAATGAAATTACCATTGGTAGCCAAACAGGTTCCATTTCGATAATCCATTTGAGACTTTGTTCCCACAGCACAGTAGTAGGTTGCCTCATCTGATGTGCTGAATATTGCTGATAACAAGTTGAGAGACATCTTCAGCTTTGACCACTTTAAAGAATCAGTAATAGCTGCCACAACGTGGGGCATTTGACCAATAGTTTGCTTGTACCAGTAGAGGACTTGAAAATGTTTGTTATCAGCGAATAGGCATGATAGAGGTATGGAGTCTCCGAGCTGAACAGTGGTTAGTGGAACTGGCTGATGAACTTCTTCATGTTGAATAAGGTCTGCAATAGAACGTTTTGCAAATACATTAACTTTGCCATTTCAGACATCAATTTGTGGAATAATTTCTAAAGTGGTCAGAGCTATCTGGGAATGGGCTAGGACAAAGCCTAACCAATGTCCTTAAAACATACTGATATGGTGATGTTTCCTGTCATAGCTGTCAAAACTAGTATTCCATCCTCTTTCTGCACTACTGCACTACTTTCCAATAGTCTAAGACGTAGATTACACATTCAGTTTTAAATTCTGCAGTTCAGTAAGACAATTGGTTAGGCATGCACTTACAAAGTTGAGTGAGAAGTATCAAAATAAAGCTGGTTCTGATCATCTTGCTACATTCTTTCCCTTAACCATGAAACATGTAATGACTGATGTGACAAAAGGAGAACTACTCATTTTGCTTGGTGCAATGAAAGAATGACCTGATTGGTTGTGCAACACTTCCTGTAGATGGTTTTCCACCAACAAGGGTCTGGACATGGTATCACTTTAATTTATACTTTAACTATAGTGTGATTTTTTGGCCTTATGTATTGATCATTGATGACAATTGTAAATGTTGATTTTGAACCAGTCAACTGATTTTGAACCAGTCAACTGATTTTGAACCAGACAACTGATTTTGAACCAGACAACTGATTTTGAACCAGACAACTGATTTTGAACCAGACAACTGATTTTGAACCAGACAACTGATTTTGAACCAGTCACAACCCGTCTAATTGATCAGTGGTGGAAAAAGTACTCAATTGTCATACTTGAGTAAAAGCAATGATACCTTAATAACAAACTACTCAAGTAAAAGTGGAAGTCACCCAATAAAATACTACTTGAGTAAAAGTCGAAAAGTTTTTGGTTTTAAATATACAGTACAAGTCAACATTTTTGACACACCTACTCATTCCAGGGTTATTTATTTTTAACTATTTTCTACATTGTAGAATCATAGTGATGACATCAAAACTATAAAATAACACATGAAATCATTTAGTAAGCAAAAAGTGTTAAATAAAAATATATTTTGTATTTGAGATACTTCAAAGTAGCCTGTAATGAACACGATGGGAGACAGATAGCTGGTTTCAAACGCAGGGTGCGGCAGGTGTTAATTGTGAAGGACCACAGGAGAAGGCAGGTAGCTGGGTCCAGGGGCAGGCAGAAGGTCATACATAGGGGGTCCAAAAAGGCAACAGTACAGGCAGGGAAAAGGCTACAAACGTGGGCAAAAGGCGTCATTAGTAAGTCAGGTAAAAACTATCATACACAGGAGGAGTAAATTATGGGAAACCCAACGCTCCGATTTGACGAGTGTCACAAAACAAACAATACCTCACAGTGATGGGGTGCAAAGAATTGAACTAAATTAGTGTGTGATAATGACATACAGGTGTGTGATCAGAATTCAGGTGATTGGGATCTGGAGTGTGAGCTGCGTTCAGGAGATCTAGGTGTTTGTGAGCTGGAAAGTGGGCTGGAAAGGTAGCTGCGTTCAGGGGATCTACGTGTTTGAGAGTGTGAGTTGGAAGCTGACGTTACATAGCCACCCTTTGCCTTGATGACATCTTTGAACACTCTTGGCATTCTCTCAACCATGTTCATGATGTAGTCACATGTAATGCATTTCAATTAACAGGTGTGCCTTGTTAAAAGTTCATTTGTGGAATATCTTTCTTTCTTAAAATTAATGCATTTGAGCCAATCATTTGTATTGTGACAAGGTAGTTGTGGTATGCAGAAGATAGCCCTATTTGGTAAAAGACGAAGTCCATGTTGTGGCAAGAACATCTCAAATAAGCAAAGAGAATTGACAGTCCATCATTACTTTAAGACATGAAGGTCAGTCAATCTGGAAAATTTCACAAACTGCACAAAGTGCAGTTCCAAAAACCATCAAGCTCCATGATGAAACTGGCTCTCATGAGGACCGTCACAGGAAAGGATGACCCAGAGTTACCTGGATTTATTTAGAATTCATGTCACACTTAACCAGCATGGTCAACACAGCATTCTGTAGCAACACGCCATCCCGTCTGGTTTGCTCATAGTGGAACTACCATTTGTTTTTCAACAGGACAATGACCCAACATACCTCCAGGCTGTGTAAGGGCTATTTGACCAAGAAGGAGAGTGATGGAGTGCTGCATAAGTTGACCTGGCCTCTACAATCACCCTACCTCAACCCAATTGAGATGGCTTGGGATGAGTTGGACGTGGGAGTGACGGAAAAGCAGCCAACAAGTGCTCAGCATATGTGGGAACTCCTTCAAGACTGTTGGAAAAGCATTCCAGGTGAAGCTGGTTGAGAGAATGCCAAGAATGTACAAAGCTGTCATCAAGGCAATGGGTGGCTACTTTGAAGAATCTGAAATTAAACATGTCTTTTGATTTGTTTAATAGTTTCTTTGGTTTCTACATGATTCCATGTGTTATTTCATAGTTTTGATGTCTTCACTCATATTCTACAATGTAGAAAATAGTAAAAATAATGACTTTTGACTGGTACTGTATACATATTACAGCCTACAGTAGACTACTAAATACCATTGACAGGAGCACACTGACTCACTCACTCACCTTATGATGAGGACGAAGCCATAGGCGCGTCGTGGCAATCTCAAGATGAGCTACTTGAAAAACAGTGCTGCACTTTCGCTACAAAGTGTGCATTGTTGAGATTTTGTCCCTTCTATTTGTTCTACAGACAGGTTAGTCTTCTCTTTTCAGAAGTAGCATATGCATTCCAAACTGCTGTCTTTCTTTTGTTCTGGGCAGAACTCAGGAGAGACATCAGTTGTATCTCTGATGTTTGATCTTTGACTTCTGTCTACAGCTGTATTTTGATTCAAATTGTTATGATTTATAAGTGCACATTTTGACTGTTCCTTATTTGTTAAGTAAATAACAGAGCCCAGAAATGTGGAACCAACAGCCGCAACCAACCATAGAAATGTAATCCCGCCGTGCTGTACTGGCCCAAGGAGAGCCAGGAGAAGAGCTTCCCGTGCTGTACCTGAGGCGGAAGGTGTTGCCCAGGGAAACCAGGTCATCTACAAATAAAGTGTGCCCTAGATAGTCTCCGTTACTACCTTCTTGGGAGGGAATTTGACCTGCACACGGACCTCAGAGCACTGACCTGGATCCAGACCATGAAGGACCGGAATTCTCGTGTGACCAGGTGGTATCTGGAGCTCCAGCCCTTCAGGTTCTGTGTCCGTCACAAGGCAGGAAAAGAAAACATCACAGCGAACTTGGTCGCTTCAGGAGAGGAGGAAGGTAATGTGACGTAGAAGTCCGTCACTGGCCGCGGGCAGCATTTGGTCTTAGCTACTGCCAAAATTGTAAAATGTCTGTTGAATAGTTGTGGTGATTGCATGGCCAGTAGTTAATTACAATTCAGATAAAATAATTTCATACCTGATCACTTTGCTGATCGGAACTGGGAACTTCACCACCGGATTGAAGTGGAATGGCTCCTGCTTCAGTAAGAATACATCAAATTACTAGCTTTGATCAGTTCATTTCCATTTCTGATCAAAGAAGCAAGTATTTATCTCATTTAAGGCAGGGTGAACAAAACCTACAGAAAATAACTACAGAAGTATGCAATGTAATCATATGCCAAATTACAGGAAACACATTAATATATTGTGATTTAATTCATTTTACCCATGGGTATGTCCAAATACTTACAGCCATTAATCTGATTATTTAAACCAAACAATGTTGTATATTTTTTTATATCACCTTTATTTAACCAAGTAGGTCAGTTGAGAACAAGTTCTCATTTACAACTGCGATCTGGCCAAGATAAATCAAAGCAGTGTGACAAAAACCAATAAAACAGAGTTACACATGGGATAAACAAAAGTACAGTCAATAACACAATAGAACAATCAATATACAGTCTGTGCAAATGAAGTAAGGAAGTAACAAGGCCAATAGTAGCGAAGTAATTACAATTTAGCAAATTAACTCAGGAGTGAACGATGTGCAGATGATGTGCCAGTAGAAATACTGGTGTGCAAAAGCACAAAAAAAGTAAATGAAGACAGTATGGGGATGAGGTAGGTAGTTGGATAGGCTATTTACAGATGGGCTGTGTACAGCTGCAGCGATCGGTAAAACTGCTTAGATAGCTGATACTTAAAGGTAGTGAGGGAGATTTAAGTCTTTGTTGTGAAATAGGAAGCTGATTCCAGATTTCATATGAGCCTGGAAGGATAGTTTACAGTCTAGCCAGACATCTGGGTATTTGTAGTTGTCCACATATTCTAAGTCAGAATCGTCCAGAGTAGTGATGCTAGTCGGGCGGGCGGGTACGGGCAACGACATGCATTTAGTTTTACTAGCGTTTAAGAGCAGTTGGAGGCCACGGAAGGAGTGTTTTATGGCATTGAAGCTCGTTTGGAGGTTTGTTAATCTCTCTAGGGTATGTGGGACGCTAGCATCCCATCTGGCCAACATGCAGTGAGGTTGCAGAGCGCCAAATTCAATTACAGAAATGCTCATTATAAAAATTCAGAAAACCAAACATATTTTACATAGGTTTAAAGATTAACTTCTTGTTAAACCAACCACAGTGTCATATTTATATTTAAATGCTTTTCGGCAAAAGCATACCTAGCCCAGAACATACCTAGCCCAGAACATACCTAGCCCAGAACATAGCCCAATTGACAAATTATTACAAACAGTAACCAGCCAAGCAGAAGCCTTACAAAACTCAGAAATAGAGATAAAATTAACCCCTTACCTTTGATCTTCATATGGTGGCAATCAGAAGACATTCATTTACTCAATAAATTTTCCTTTTATTCGATGAAGTCTCTTTATATCCAAAAACCTTAGTTTTGTTAGCGCGTTTTCTTCAGTAATCCACAGGCTCAAACTCAGTCAAGAAAATCTGACAAAAAAAATCCAAATTTTATCCGTAAAGTTCATAGAAACATGTCAATCGATGTTTATATTCAGTCCTCAGGTTGTTTTCTAGCCTAAATGATCTATAATATTTCAACCGGACAATAACGTTGTCAATATAAAAGGTAAACAAGAAATGCACATGCGCCTGAAAGAACAAGCCTGAAACGATTTCTAAAGACTGTTGACATCTAGTGGAAGGCATATGAACTGCAAATGGAGTCCTATGTCAATGGATACTGTAATGGCATTGAATAGAAAACTACAAAACCCCCCAAAAACTATTTCATGGATTTTTCTCAGGTTTTCGCCTTCTAAATCAGTTCTGTTATACTCACAGACACTATATTAACAGTTTTAGAAACTTTAGAGTGTTTGTTATCCAAATCTACCAGTTATATGCATATCATATCTTCTGGGTCCAAGGAACAGGCCATTTAATTTGGGCATGCAAAATTCCCGAATGCTGCCCCCTACCCTAGAGAGTATGGAAGCGCTTCCCCAGTGGGAATCGAATTTTCTGAAATTTCAAGTGCACCACGCATAGTTTATGATAAAAATCAAGATTTCATAAAAATTGACATCAAATATACCAAATTAAAGCTACACTCGTTGTGAATCTATCCACCAAGTCAGATTTGTAAAATGCTTTTCGGGGAAAGCATGAGACGCTATTATCTGTACCATGCAGCCTCACATACTGCAATGTCACAAAAACGACAGATTTTTCGTTAGCGCTCGCAAACGAAAAGGCTGAAATAAAATATAAAACATTCCTTACCTTTGACGAGCTTCATTCTTGGCACTCCTAGATGTCCCATAAACATCATTTAGGGTCTTTTTTTCGATTAAATCGGTCCATATATAGCCTAGATATCGAGCTAGGAATACCTTGGAATTGGAGGAAAAAATTAGCATTTCATAACGTAACGTCATTTTTTAAAATGCCAAAAGTCGACGATAAACTTTCACAAAACACTTCGAAATACTTTTGTAATGCAACTTTAGGTATTAGTACACGTTAATAAGCGATAAAATACCTCAGGAGGCGGTGTGAAATCGTTAGCTTGTCCGTGGAGAAAAATATGTTTGGAAATGGTCGCCCCAAAATCTGGGCGGTGCCAGTAGGAAAGTAGTTCCCTTGTTTGGGTTAGACCAAGAATCAATTGCGAAACTAATGACGTAACTCTAGACAGCATGGGGAAGCTGTAGCCAATGAGAACTCGGCTCTATTTAATTCTGTTCTCTGTAAACAATTGCCTGCAGGCGCGGAAGAATATATTTTTACATTTTCAGTGAACAGATTTTCATGCACTATTCAACGGAAACGCACGTTCTGTAAATGGCACAGGCGTGATTTAAACAGTTTTGGAAAGGTCTGACTGTTTCCTAGCCACACACACTAACCAAATGAACGTACTATATTCCTGGCATGAATAGCAGGGCGCTGAAATGTTGCGCGATTTTTTTTTAAAGACTGCGAAAATTCGCATGCTCCATAAAAGGTTTTAACACAGTGTCCAAAGAAGGGCTAGAGGTATACAGAATGGTGTTGTCTGCATAGAGGTGGATCAAGGAATCACCCGCAGCAAGAGCAACATCATTGATATATACAGAGAAAAGAGTCGGCCCGAGAATTTAACAGTGTGGTACCCCAATAGAGACTGCCTGAGGTTCGGACAACAGGTCCCCCGATTTGACACACTGAACTCTACCTGAGAAGCAGTTGGTGAAACAGGCGAGGCAATCATTTGAAAAACCAAGGCTAAAATCTAAAACATATATACAAATAAACCAAATGCTTCTCAGAAAAAATAAATAACAATTGACTTACCATTACCACAGTCACAGATCTTTATATTCTTCCTTGTTTTAAACAAGATATTTTTTCACAAAGATGCTCGACTATGCATATAATTGACAGCTTTGGAAAGAAAACACTCTGACGTTTCCAAAACTGCAAAGATATTGTCTGTGAGTGCCACAGAACTGATGTTACAGAAAAAACCCAGATAAAAATCCAATCAGGAAGTGCCACATTTTTTGAAATCGCCTCATGCCAATGACTCCTTATATGGCTGTGAAGGAGCTAGGAGTCAGCTTACGTTTTCCACGTTTCCCCCAAGGTGTCTGCAGCATTGTGACGTATTTGTAGGCATATCATTGGAAGATTGACCATAAGAGACTACATCTACCAGGTGGTAGTTATTGCGTAATCTCCAGCTGCAGTATTTTTCTGTTTGCTTCTGATGAGAAGCCAACTGCCACCACTGATAGATTATCGAATAGATATGTGAAAACCACCTTGAGGATTGATTCTAAACAACGTTTGCCATGTTTCTGTCGATATTATGGAGCTAATTTGGAAAAAAGTTTGGCGTTGTAATAAGTGACTGCATTTTCCAGTCTTTTTCTTAGCCAAACGTGATGAACAAAACGGAGCTATTTCGTCTACAAAAATAATATTTTGGGAAAAAATGAACATTTGCTATCTAACTATTGAAAACATCCGAAGTTCTTCAAAGGTAAATTATTTTATTTGAATGCTTTTCTTGTTTTTGTGAAAATGTTGCCTGCTGAATGCTAGGCTTAATGCTATGCTAGGCTATCAATACTCTTACACAAATGCTTGTGTAGCTTTGGTTGAAAAGCATATTTTGAAAATCTGATATGACAGTGTTGTTAACAAAAGGCTAAGCTTGTGTTTGAATATATTTATTTCATTTCATTTGCGATTTTCATGACTAGGAAACGTTGCGTTATGGTAATGAGCTTGAGGCTATGATTACGCTCCCGGATACGGGATTGCTCGACGCTAGAGGTTAACCTCTTAAGCCCACCCGACACGCATGCGTCCCATCTAGCCATCTGCAAATGCAAATGCGCTATGCTAAATGCTAATAGCACTCGTTAAAACTCAAATGTTCATTAAAACACACATGCAGGGTACTGAATTAAAGTTACTTTCGTTGTGAATCCAGCCAACCAGTCAGATTTTTAAAATGCTTTTCGGCGAAAGCATGAGAAGCTATTATCTGATAGCATGCAATACCTGAAGAGGACGTAAACAAAATAATTAGCATAGCCGGCGCTACACAAAACGCAGAAATAAAATATAAAACATTCATTACCTTTGACGAGCTTCTTTGTTGGCACTCCTAGATGTCCCATAAACATCACTATTGGGTCTTTTTTTTCCGATTAAATCGGTCCATATATACCCTAAATATCGATCTATGAAAAGTGTGTGATCCAGGAAAAAACACTGTTTTAAAACGCAACGTCATTTTTTAAAATTAAAAAGGTTGACGATAAACTTTCACAAAACACTTCAAAATACTTTTGTAATCCAACTTTAGGTATTAGTAAACGTTAATAATCTATCAAATTGATCACGGGGCGATGTGTATTCAATAGCTCCACGTCTTAAAATCATGGTCGAAAATTTCTCTTCCAAAACATCCTGTCGGAGACCGGAAGGAATGGGCTCTCTCTTACTCGTTTGACCAAGAAACAAAGCCCAGGCAATTGACAAGACTGGCGACATCGTGTGGAAACTGTAGGACTTGCAATCTCAGCCCCATGTAATTTGCTTTCCCATAGACAATACATGCAAGTGGCGCATTGATACATTTTCCAGTTTTCGGTGATCAGTTTTCTTGCGCTTTTCGATGAAACACACGTTATGTTATAGTCACAGCCGTGATTTAATCAGTTTTAGAAACGTCAGAGTGTTTTCTATCCACACATACTAATCACATGCATATACTATATTCCTGGCATGAGTAGCAGGACTATGAAATGTTGCGCGATTTTTAACAGAATGTTCGAAAAAGTAAGGGGTAGGCTTAAGTGGTTTTAACAAGGATGACAAGAAAGCAGGCAGAATTAAATTCCATCTTCATATTTAATGCAAAATCCTCAATTCTGAAAATATAGTGTTCTTCACAATAATTTCATGATGTACTCTATATCAAGACAGTGAATGACTGTTAAACAGGGCCAAACACAGAAGTTTAAAAATAAATATGTATCATTTATACTTCATCACCTACCACTATCCAATTTTGTTCCATTTCCCAACAGGATCTCCCCACATGTGGCTACAGCACAGTAGTAAGTCCAAGCATCAGAGTCTCAGGGCTCTTCTCACACTCATCACTCCTGTTCCCAGGGGTGTAAATGACTCCTGGATGGGAGTCTCCTGATCCAGCTCTGAACCAGTACACATTGTGTTCTCCTCTAGAGGTCTCAGAGATTACTGTACACTGCAGAGTCACAGAGTCTCCTGAATCTACTGGGTCAGACTCTGGCTGTTGCTCCACAGTCTTGGAGTTGGACTGTGAACCTACCATATACATTTGTTTTTCATTTATCCCAAATGTAACACTATTTCAACCCAATATCTTCCTATCAACAATGTTTTTTGTGAAGTGGGAAAAAAGCAATAAAGTAAAAACGTTTGAATTATTGTTATTATAGACAGGACCCAAGAGTATTACCACATGCTTATTAAGAAAACTTAAAGAACACTAGTTGAAGTCATAAAATCAAATTAGTTAACTAACGGTTATTAATTAGTGAAAAGATCATTCATAATTACAGTGGACGATAGGGATGCATTTCCAAATGTCACTTTATCGGTGTACATGGCTGCACAATAATATATAACTGAATAAATGAGCTTTTCCTCTGAAATTAGCAAGTTAAAACATTTTCTCTCATGTATTACATAGTTATGCAGAGGATCTGTAAACCCCTCCTTGTATGTCACATTACTTGAACTTGACTTGTACATTGAATGACTTCAGGGTACTTTCCAATAACATGTTTAAACCAGGTGGTTGGACACCTTCAAGGGTCAAACGTTCCCCAAGCTTAATTAACAGTCACTGTATTGAGATGGTCACTGACAGAATCTGTTGAAGAAACATAAAATACTACACATGTTGAACTAAACTGAAAATGGGTCAATTATTTATTAACCCACCTATAATGAAAATGATAAATAGTATAATCAAGCATTGGGTCATACTTACAGACTGTATTGACCAAGAGGAGAAATACACATGGTTGGCTCATCTTTGCAGCTTCAGACTACCAAAGAAACCAATACACAAACCTGTCTCAGGTTAGATGGTCTGTGGAAGGCCAACGTCATCTGGAAGACAGATTGCTACATGGGGCTCAGAAATATTATGCAAGTCGGTTGATATGAAACCTTTTATAGGCCCAGTTTATGGTTAAGGAAGTGAGCAATCCATGGAAAACGTAAAACATGACAAAGAAGGAGCCATGCAGAGGTACAAATGATGCTAGGTATAGGTCTGTCTTATTTCATTTCATTATCAACTACAGTATGTCACATTCACATAGTTGGCAAAATGGCTTTTTGGTCTTAATTTAAGGTTAGGCATAAGGTTAGGAGTCTGGTTAAGATTAGGGTTAAGGTTAAGGTTAGGTTTAAAATCAGATTTTAAGGAGATAACTTGTAGAAATGGGCGGGGTTTATAACTTTTTGTCTGTCGTAACTAGTGATGACTCAGAAAATGGGTTCAAGAGTAGCAGAAATTACATTGTCCTGCAATCAAAGCAACCACTGTAAATGAATACAAATGTGGTATAAAAGATAATCTATCACAGGAACTAGAGTTTGAGGATGAGGTCATGGGTGGGGGCACCACACAATGCCTCTACAAACACACATCCAGGTATAGACAATGGGATTTCCTTTGGATGAACTGGTGGAACAGTTTGATTTGATTGTTTGGATGATAAAAATGTTGTCTTCTGTTTTTACTGAATTTAATAGTAATTAAAAAAAAACTTTATCTTATTTGCAAGAGTGTTTTCTAGTCAGGGGATTTGGTGGAAAACCTTTGTCAATCAAGCACAACTCTAATTGTAACATGTGGAAGTTCCGTTTGCAGTAAGGTAGGACTAACACACATGTACTTTTGTTTTGAATTAATGCACGTTTGTTTACCGCTAGTTTAACATTACAGTGAAGAGTTTTCAGGCTATGAATAGTAGCAAAGTGTTAGTCGTAGTAGTAATATATTTGACTGCTTATTTGCAGTCATAGACTGAATTTCACACCAATTTACAATCACATAATATCATCAAAAGTAAAATCCTAAACTATCACAATACTTTAAATATAATACAATGTTCAAATATGTTATAAATACAAAACAACAATTTTACAACAACGTGTGGGGTGGCAGCTTTAAAAAAGTCATCATTGGGGTTCTTAGGTAAGCATTTCTTAGGCACCTGGACTATATGGTGAATGCATTGATCCGTTTAGTGAAGTATGGGATGAGAGAGTTCTAATAGCGGCCTGACAGATATCATACAATATCATGGCAGCTCAGTTAGTAGAGTATGGTGCTTGCACACCAGGATAGTGGGTTCAATTCCCAGGACAAACCGTGTGTATAATGTGTGCAAGCATGACTGTAAAGTCACTTTGGAAAGAAGCATCTGCTAAACCCACACTGTCCTAACACAGTTTTTGGATAAAGTGCCATCCCGTCTATTCAAAATCTTACATTTACTTTAGAGGCCCAGTGCAGTCAAAAATGTGATTTTCATGTGTTTTATTTCCACAGTATGAGGTTGGAACAATACTGTGAAATTGTTAAGAATTATGACAATTCCCTTTTAATGAAAAGCCTGCCTGAAATGTCTGCCTGTTTCAGTGGGATGGAGCAAAATTCTTGCTTGAGAAGTTGCCCTTTGCTAAGAAGCTATTTTCTGACCATTTTAATGAATAACAATCAGAGTAAGATACTTGGCTTTTTGGTCTTAATTTAAGGTTAGGCATAAGGTTAGGAGTCTGGTTAAGATTAGGGTTAAGGTTAAGGTTAGGTTTAAAATCAGATTTTAAGGAGATAACTTGTAGAAATGGGCGGGGTTTATAACTTTTTGTCTGTCGTAACTAGTGATGACTCAGAAAATAGGTTCAAGAGTAGCAGAAATGACATTGTCCTGCAATCAAAGCAACCACTGTAAATGAATACAAATATTATTCAACCATGCTGGTCATTTATGAACATTTGAACATCTTGGCCACGTTTTGTTATAATCTCCACCCGGCACAGCCAGAAGAGGACTGGCCACCCCACATATGCTCTCTCTAATTCTCTCTTTCTTTCTCTCTCTCGGAGGACCTGAGCCCTAGGACCGTGCCCCAGGACTACCTGACATGATGACTCCTTGCTGTCCCCAGTCCACCTGACTGTGCTGCTGCTCCAGTTTCAACTGTTCTGCCTTATTATTATTCGACCATGCTGGTCATTTATGAACATTTGAACATCTTGGTCATGTTCTGTTATAATCTCTACCCGGCACAGCCAGAAGAGGACTGGCCACCCCACATAGCCTGGTTCCTCTCTAGGTTTCTTCCTAGGTTTTGGCCTTTCTAGGGAGTTTTTCCTAGCCACCGTGCTTTTACACCTGCATTGTTTGCTGTTTGGGGTTTTAGGCTGGGTTTCTGTACAGCACTTTGAGATATCAGCTGATGTACGAAGGGCTATATAAATACATTTGATTTGATTTGATTTGATTTGATTTGTCAACCAGAAATGATTTAATATTGAGATAAAAACTGCTACATTGGACCTTTAAGCACTTTGAGGTTAGGCTTCTATTATATGGCAAAGTGTCAGTCAGAGACATTTGGTAATAAGATGCTTAGAATTTAATCCACAAATATCAATATAATATCTTAAATGAACACGTTTTATGAATTTGACGAAATAATCTTGAAGCCCATTCTAAAACAGTATGGGACTTGATCCAGGAAATAGGAAGGTCTTTCCCAGAGATGTCCATGGTTGCAGCTCATGTACATTTTTTGAAACAGTACGATTGGTCCAAAATCCCCATACCGAAAAACAAAACAGGACACAACAATTTGAGTGACAACTTTGTTATTTTATTTCACAAAGCAGTTTAGTTGAGTTACGCTTGGAAAGTAGACATTACAGGAGACATGCAGTTTTGGAGACAGTGTTGCAATTGTTAGCAGAGATCTAGTTGTGAGAAAACACTCCTACACTCATTTGCTAGCCACAGTAGCGCTGCCTTGTCAATAACAAGTCTCCAGTTGTGCTTATATTTAGCGGTGACACACCTTTCATGTGTATTCACTTTCCATCCGTAGTGCCAATATCAACATCACCATCATAGTGCACTGGCAATTTTTTTTCACATGCAATGATAACATTCTTAGTGGCCGAAGATCCCTTGTATGTACAATTGGGATGGGAATCCACACCTGTACGTGTACATATGACTATAACGAAGGCATTGTTGCTTTTAACCAGATTGTTTCCCTGCGGTGTGCCACCACCAGTGCAGATTTGTATGACATTCTCTGGATTGGCCAAAATGAAGGTGTTCTTCACTTTGCATTTTCCATCAGGCCGGTTCAAATTCAATAATTTCATCTGATTCTCACACGCCTGGATTGTCATTTGCCCATTGACGTGTTGTTTTAGGAATTGTTTATGTTGTTGGTCGACGTTGGCCATCACTGTAGCACACAGCAACACCAGGAAAAGGAAAGCCTTCTGGAACGTCATGACTAGATCTTAATGGAGAAACAGGAGAGATGAGTCAGACAGGGTGGTAGATGAATGCATACAGTTTAATACTATGTTAGCCATCTTCAGGTAAATGCGGTATGCATACCAGCAACGTTCCGTAGTAAATGTAGCACCCACCCCTTCCCCTCAAATTGAGGTTCTGTATATTTTCTTAAAAACTGTGAAACACTTTTCTGTAAGGGGAGAGTTAAAACTGCTTTGTGTCCCAAACAATTCATTTATACCGAAAACAAGACAAAATGTGATTTACAGCAATGCACTGTGTTAAAAACAGTGACATACTAAGATAAAGTAGAGCCATCATAATCCAAATTATATATACTGTAAATTACAAACATGATCTACATTATATCATTGAAATCATATTTTGGTTACAAAGATGTGGAAATATTTTACTTGAGAGAGAAGCCATTTACCTCTGACAACTGGTTTCAATGGCCTTTGATGTGACTGGTTAGTTGTTTTCTGTCCTCTCAAGTAATCTCTACAGATACAACACAGCATTAACCAAAGACAACAATCTTCAGATACAGAGCTATTCTTTAATGCTCTAGCACTGTAATGCTCAGGCAATTACATTTGACCTGTTTGTGATGAACTTAGATGTTTGTCACCCTGACACCTATGGTAAAACATTGCATGGATTAAAAGGGTTTTAAATGAACTATTAGCTTTTTAACTATTAACAGTCAAGTCTTCCCCAAATATCTGCCACAATCAATCAAGAGAGACTTCATATTAGGGTGCCTTCAAATCAAAACTCATAAAATACATGTCTGACGGCGGTGGGGTGGGGAGAAATGATTTGGTAGAAATGCTGTTCTACATTTTCAGGTGGTTGACCGATTTGTCTTTACAGCTTTTCTTACGGACAGCGCAACACAACCCTAGAAACAATCAAGTCAATCTTACCTGTCTGCAGCGAGCCTTCTTGTATGGTAGAGTATGGTAGAAGGTACTAAACCTGCTTGATTTATATACATATGCTGAAGAGGGACGTTCTCATTTCAAATAGTAAAATCAATATTTAAAAAAATATTGTAAATACAACAGACACTGTTCCCAGTGGCAATTTGAACATGATAATGTTGGTGAGGCAAACAAAAAAGCTGATATGCATCAAAACCACTATACTACACTACACATTGAATGCAGCATAATAAACAATGGCAGAAAAAGATGAGCCACACAGTAAATACTTTCCTTTCAAATGGTACCAAGAATATGCATATCCTTCCTTCAGGGCCTGCACTACAGGCAGTTAGATTTGGGTATGTCATTTTAGGTGAAACATTTTAAAAAGGGGGCTATCCCTAAGAAGTGAAATGGATTTCCATTCAGTTCCAGGGAATTGGCAACATGTCCCAAAAAATAGAACCAGTTTCAGAGAAGTGACATCATCGCAAACAACATATAGAGGACAGAGTTCTAGAGAATTAGAATCATTGTACTGTTCTGTTCTGACTTTTAAACTTGAAAATATGAAATATCCTTTTTCATGTCACTGAATGAGAGAGAAGAATGTAGAACGTTTACATTCTACCAGGATACGTTATTTTCAGACCTCAGTGTTCCTATGGGAGGAGAAGAGACACAGATTAGTATGAATCAACATGACAGCCGCGAACTGGGGAGGAGTGAGCAATTTGGGCACAGGTCAGGTTAGATGAAGTGAGGAACAACATATATCACTAATCTACTGGATAGCAACAGAGGTGTATTGGCTGTTCAGATGTGTAAGAAGGGGCTCAGCATAGGATAAAGGGTTAAATACCAGTGCTGGTGTGAATTTGTTCCTTGGTTGTGCAGCAATATGGCCCAATGAGTGAATAAACCTGGTGTGAGTTTTACTAATTGTCCATGAAATGTTATAAGGTTAATTTAGAACCTAACAGTACATCAAATATAGCAGAACCAGTTTCAGAGAATTTGCATCATCACAAACATACTGTATAGCGGACACACTTCCAAAGAATTGGCATTATGGCTATTGATGTGCCAAGAGGAATTCTGGATAAAACGAGAATACGCTGGGACAGCGTGACAGAATTTGAATATCCAGAATCAACGGTTTTTCTTTGACTTCAAAATGACATCATCCAATTCACCAAATCATAGATAAATTTAGGATGTGAAATATAAATCGTACATTTTTTTATTTAAAATTTGTACAAATTGACACCTTTTTTATATATATTCACACAGCATGCCACAAACCGAGGAACACAACAACTAAACGCCTACAATACAACACATTCCCCAAGGTGATCAACATATGGTTTCCAAATTTAGTCCAACACTTCTGTTTTTTGTTCAATTGTAGAATATACAAAATCCAATGGTATGTAGCTGTAGATAGTTCAGTCCCCAAGTTTGTTATTTAGGGTGAAAATGAGACTTTCCAACTGATGACTATACCTTTTTTTGCAGAAATTAGACCTAGATTACTAAATGTTCTCTGATATTAATCACCAATACTTACATTTCCCAATACACAATAATTGAGATGGATCGCTATAAATTCCTAGACACAATGAAATGATGTGTCATACATTATCCCAAAATGGTTTCAGTTTACCATTAGACATAAAGCATAAAGGCATAAAGTAGGCATAAAGTAGGCATAAAGTATGCACATTTTCCCACCAGTGGTGTGTTTCCACCAAATTTACTTTTTTGCCGATAAAAAAGTGGTTGATGACGTAGTGCACACATAATGTACTTTTTCCCTTACGTTCAATGTGTTTCCATTGCATTTTAAACTCTGACGATAGTTTTGTAACAAAAACTGTTGCTTTAAATACAAATATTCCTGGTCATGGCACATAGGCTCTATCCAGCAGCTCGTAGATACAGTGAGTGTAGGCCACATATGGCAAACTCATTCCATGGAGGGCCGAGTGTCTGCGGGATTTTGCTCCACCCTTGTACGTGATTGATGGATTACACTGAAAAATATATATAAATCCATTTAAAAGATTCTACTGAGTTACAATTCAGGTAAGGAAATCAGTCAATTGAAATACATTCATTAGGCCCTAATCTATGGATTTAAAATTACTGGGAATTGTCACGTTTCTTGAATGGAGGAGACCAAGGCGCAGCGTGATGTGAATACATTCTTCTATTTATTAACGAAGAAACACTAAACAAACCACACAAAACGACCGTGAAGCTAAATATAGTGTTGAAACAGGCAACTAACACAGAATATGGCTGGCTAAATAACGATAAACAGCTGCCTCTGATTGAGAACCAATCTAGGCAATCATAGACATACAAAACACCTAGATAGTAAACAACCCCATAAACATACAAAACCCCTAGACGGTACAAAAACACATACATGTCACACCCTGACCTAACCAAGGTAATAAAGAAAACAAAGAATACTAAGGTGACAGGAATACAGATAAGAATCTGTTGGTCACAGATACCTTAAAAAAGGAAGGGGCGTGGATCAGAAAACCAGTGTAACCACCATTTGCCTCAAGCAGTGCAACACATCTCCTTTGCATTGAGTTGATCAGGCTGTTGATTGTGGCCTGGGGAATGTTGTCCCACTACTTCTCAATGGCTGTGCGAAGTGGATATTGGTGGGAACTGGAACACGCTGTCATACACGTCGATCGAGAGCCTCCCAAACATGCTCAATGGGTGACATGTCTGGTGAGTATGCAGGCCATGGAGGAACTGGGACATTTTCAGCTTTCAGGAATTGTGTACAGCTCCTTGCGATATGGGGCCATGTATTAATATGCTGAAACATGAGGTGATGGCGGCGGATGAATGGCACGACAATGGGCATTTCCTTTGATAAAATGCAATCGTGTCTGTTGTCCGTATCTTATGCCTGGCCATACCATAACCCCCCACCCCCACCCCCCACCTCCACCATGGGGCACTCTGCTCACCCGCACAACTGCCCGGTACAGTTGAAACCGGGATTCATCGTGAAGATCACACTTCTCAATCATGCCAGTGGCCATCAAAGGTGACACAGAACTGCAGTCAGGTCAAGACCCTGGTGAGGAAAATGAGCACACAGATGAACATCAATGAGACGATTTCTGACAGAGAAATTCAGAGAAATAAGCTTTTTGTGCATATGGAACATTTCTGGTATCTTTTATTTCAGCTCATGAAACATGGGACCAACACGTGTTGTGTTAATATTTTTGGTCAGTATAATTAGTAAGGAACTCCCCTCACCTGGTTGTCTTAATTTAAAGTAAAATCTCAAAACCCGCTGACACTCGGCCCACCGTGGAATGAGTTTGACACCCATGGGTTGTGAGTGTATGCTACTTTACATGATGAGATTATTATGGATAAGAGAGCATTTTTTAGTTGTCAAATTTGTCAAGCATTAATCATCATGTCACCAGAATTAGGCCGTCAATTTTTTTTGGAAAGTAGCATCAAGCTCATCACCTTAATTTATTTAATCTATAGCCTAATAAACTGCATGGTTTCTCAGGTCAAAGTTGGGTCGTAGTGGAAGGAGGACCACACAATTTATCATTACGTGTCTCCAATTTTACTTCAATTTGATGGATATGATATCAATATTTACGCATGAAGGCATTTCCACCACCATTTCTCACATAATTAATTTTACTCACTCAAAAAGATCCCACCATGTCGAACGAACAAATTATCTGTTGCCATTTTTCAATTGGCCTTGAAACTTCCTGTTTCCAACATAGCTGTCATTATTTATTTAAATGGTTACACACTTTCTTTCCCATTTCCTTTTCTACTTCTCTCATTTTCTGTATACCCCATCTCAATTCTATTCAATTCAAGGGGCTTTATTGGCATGGGAGAAACATATGTTAGCATTGCCAAAGCAAGTAAGGTAGATAATATACAAAAGTGAAATTAACAATAAAAAAACAGTAAACATTACACTCACAGAAGTTCCAAAAGAAGAAAGACATTACAAATGTCATAGTATGTATTTATACAGTGTTGTAACGATGTACAAATGGTTAATGTACAAAAGGGAAAATAAATAAGCATAAATAAAACGCACTAGACGACCAGTTCTTACAGCTTTAAGCCATACCCTTATCCTACTCCTCCTCTATTCCTCTGGTGATGTAGAGGTTAATCCAGGCCCTGCAGTGCCTAGCTCCACTCCCATTCCCCAGGCGCTCTCATTTGTTGACTTCTATAACTGTAAAAGCCTTGGTATCATTCATGTTAACATTAGATGCCTCCTCCCTAAGTTTGTTTTATTCACTGCTTTAGCACATTCTGCCATCCCGGATGTCCTAGTCTTGTCTGAATCCTGGTTTAGGATGGCCACCAATAATCCTGAAATTTCCATCCCCAACTTTAACATTTTCTGACAAGGTATACCTGCCAAAGGGGGCGGAGTTGCAATCTACTATCCAGGTCTATCCAGGTCTGTGCCCAAACAATTCGAGCTTCTATTTCTAAAAATCCACCTTTCCAGAAACAAGTCTCTCACCGTTGCCGCTCATTATAGACCACCTTCAGCCCCCAGCTGTACCCTGGACACCATATGTGAATTGATTGCCTCTCATCTATCTCCAGAGCTCGTAATGTTAGGTGAACTAACCTGGGACACCCCGGCCATCCTACAATCTAAGCTTGATGCCCTCAATCTTATACAAATTATCAATGAACCTACCAGGTACAACCCCAAATCCGTAAACACGGGCACCCTCATAGATACCATTCTGACCAACCTGCCCTCTAAATACACCTCTGCTGTCTTCAACCATGATCTCAGGAATCACTGCCTCATTGCATGTGTCCATAATGGGTCTGCCGTCAAACAACCACACCTCATCACTGTCAAACGCTCCCTGAAACAATGATCAATTATCATGGATTTATCAAACAGATCACCGACCATATGGAATCCCACCGTACCTTCTCCGCTATGTAATCTGGTTTCCGAGCTGGTCATGGAAGCACCTCAGCCACGCTCAAGGTCCTAAACGATATCATATCCGCAATCGGTAAAAGACAGTACTGTGCAGCCGTCTTCATCGACCTGGCCAAGGCTTTCGACTTTGTCAGTTACCACATTCTCATCGGCAGAATTAACAGCCTTGGTTTCTCAATTGACTGCCTTGCCTGGTTCACCAACTACTTCTCAGACAGAGTTCATTGTCTCTAATTGGAGGGCCTGTTGTCCGGACCTCTGGCAGTCTCTATGAGGGTGGCACAGGGTTCAATTCTCGGACCGACTCTTTTCTCTATATACATAAATGATGTTGCTCTTGCTGCTGGTGACTCTCTGATCCACCTCTACGCAGACGACACCATTCTGTATACTTCTGGCCCTTCTTTGGACACTGTGTTAATAACTAACCTCCAGACAAGCTTCAATGCCATACAACTCTCCTTCCGTGGCCTCCAACTGCTCTAAAATGCAAGAAAAACTAAATGCATGCTCTTCAACCAATCGCTGCCCGCTCCAGCCCGCCCGTCCAGCATCACTACTCTGGACGGTTCTGACTTAGAATATGTGGACAACTACAAATACCTAGGTGTGTGGTTGGACTGAAAATCTCCTTCCAGACTCACATCAAGCATCTCCAATCCAAAATTAAATCTAGAATCGGCTTCCTATTTCGCAACAAAGCATCCTTCACTCATGCTGCCAAACATACCCTCGTAAAACTGACTATCCTACTGATCCTTGGCGATGTCATTTACAAAATAGGCCCCAACACTCTACTCAGCAGTCTATCACAGTGTCATCCATTTTGTCACCAACGCCACATATACTACCACCACTGCAACCTGTATGCTCTCATTGGCTGGCCCTCGCCTCATATTCGTCGCCAGACCCACTGGCTCCAGGTCATCTATAAGTCTTTGCTAGGTAAAGCCCCGCTTTATTTCAGCTCACTGGTCAACATAGCAGCACCCACCTGAAGCACACTCTCCAATAGGTATATTTCACTGCTCATATTTCACTGCTCTATTTCTCCTTTGCACCCCAGTATCTCTACTTTACATTCATCTTCTGCACATCTATCACTCCAGTGTCTAATTGCTAAATTAAACCACTACGACGTATTTATTCCATTGCCTCCCTAGTCTTACCTCTTTTGCACACACTGTATATAGATTTTTTTCTGTTGTGTTATTGACTGCACATTTGTTTATTCAATGTGTAACTCTGTGTTGTTGTTTGTGTCACACTGCTTTGCTTTATCTTGGCCAGGTCACAGTTGTCGTAGCTTCTCTCTGGCGGTTTTGTTTTGTTTTGGTCATTTATGGTCCCTGTCGCCCCCATGTGGAGATTGTCAATTACTGCAGCCTGAAGATCAGGGTTACGCTGATTATGGCAAATGTTTTAATGTTCCGTTGTACATGTGCATTTCTGCTTACACAAGCACACATGCCAAGGGAAAGAAAACCAAGTGTCCTGGAAGGCTGCAACCTGTTCGGAATGAGTCTGATGTCAACAGATAATTTCCATATCAATGCCTGGAGGTCAGTAAGAATTGATGTCGACCTCAAGACATATGTTAAGGGGACCTGTAGTAGTTTATTACATGTCAATGTGTCTTACACCATTGTAGTGTCGATAGGTATGAAGGAGTCTGTTCCATAGCTATGTTATCCATGGAGGAGCTAACCTCAGAGTGAAAAAAATGGACCCGGAGAAGAAGGCTTATGTTTTACATGTCCATAATCAATGGTGTTTTTTGTTTGTTTCTTTGTGCTGTTAGTAACTTATTTTTTAACTTATTTTGTACAATTTGTAGCTGCTACCTCTCATGACCGAAAATCACTTCTAGACATCAGAACTGCGATTACTCACCAGGAACTGGCAGAATCCTTTTTTTTCTTTATCGAGTCCGACGAGCCCGACATGAATAACATACTTCTTTCCCGGGAACAGGCACAGATCCCCGTCATTTGCGTGAAGAGAAGGCGGAGTAAAAGGTTCTGGAGGACGGGCTGCCTTTTGAGAATTTGTTAGGCAATTGAACAAGCCCCCACTGCCTTCCATTCTGCTAGCAAATGTACAATCTTTGGAAAATTAAAAAGATGACCTTCGCAGAAGATTCAACTACCAACGGTACATTAAAAACTGTAATATATTTTGCTTCACAGAGTCGTGGCTGAACGACGACATTATCAACATAGAGCTTGCTGGTTCTACGCTGTAATGGCAGGATAGAACAGAGGTGTCTGGTAAGACAAGGGGTGACGGACTACATATTTTTGTAAATAACAGCTGGTGCACGATATGTAATGAAGTGTCAAGGTTTTGCTCGCCTGAGGAAGAGTATCTCATGATAAGCTGTAGACCACATTATCTACCTAGAGTGTTTACATCTGTATTTTTCATAGCGGTCTACATACCACCACAGACTGATGCTGGTACTAAGACCGCACTTTGAAGGAGCTGTATCCGCCATCAGCAAACAGGAAAATGCTCACCCAGACGTGGCTCTCCTAGTGGAGGGGACTTTAATGCAGGGAAACTTAAATCCGTCTTTCCAAATTTCTATCAGCATGTTAAATGTGCAACTAGAGGGAAAAAACTCTGGATCACCTTTACTCCACACACAGAGATGCATACAAAGCTCTCCCTCACCCTCACCCTCACCCTCACCCTCACCCTTCATTTGGCAAATCTGATCATAATTCTATCCTCCTGATTCCTGCTTACAAGCACATTTTAAAGCATGAAGCACCAGTGACTAAATAAAAAGTGGTCAGATGAAACAGGAGTGTTTTGCGAGCACAGACTGGAATATGTTCCGGGACTCCTCCTATGGCATTGAGGAGTACATCACATCTGTCATTGACTTCATCAATAAGTGCATCGTTGACGTCGTCCCCACAGTGACCATACGTACATACCCAAAACGGAAGCCATGGATTACAGGTAACATCCGCACTGAGCTAAAGGCTAGAGCTTCCGCTTTCAAGGAGCGGGACTCTAACCCGGAAGCTTATAAGAAATCCCGCTATGCCCTCCAACAAACCATCAAACAGGCAAAGGGTCAATCCTGGTCCTGGAGGTCCCCTATGTCTGCTGGTTTCTATGGAATGTGCATCTCAGATGACAACCTCCTTGTAACATTGGCATTTTGTAAAGTTAATGTCCATTTCATTGTTCATCAGTCGCCAGTTCATTGTGGAATCGTTTGCTCATCATCAGTTTAGGGCTCCTTCAAACCAGACAAACTGATGCGTAAAAAACATTGAAGGAAAGTGAATGTTTTTTTTTGTTTATGGGAACAGTGCATTAGGGGGAGGATTGTGTTGAGCTGTCTGTCAGAAAGCTTACGATGACATGTCCTTGAAACAATTGAACAAGTAGAATAGCATTTTTACTGAATAATTTATCTTCACCACACCTCTGCATTGGACATGCATTTCATGCTTCTTCGTTTGAAGGCAGAGATATGAACCAGGGATATTTGAGAACCACTGGATCAGCCTTCGTACAAAGTTTCCCTTGAGATCTCCCGTGGAAAGATTGTTCCTGGGACTCATGATAGGATCGTAGAAGCGTGTGTGGTTTTGTATCGTTTGAGAAAGGCTTAGTAAAAAAATGTAACAGGGTGTTGATAGGGGAGGATCCAAAACATTCTTTAAACTTTTGTATTTACTTTTCTTAAAAGCAACAAAATCCCAATGGTAGATTGGTTGAATGAGATAGAATAGAGGAGGATGAGTGTTAAAGAAATGTGAAAGAGTGAAAATAGAGGTGTGGTGAGTGTTGTCTTAACGCTACAGTAAAGCCACCTTAAATGTAGCTTTCATACAGGTTTGAGTGGGTTACTTTCTAAATGTAATCCGTAACAGTTGCTAGTTATCTGTCCGAAATTGTTATCAGTAACGTATCTTTTGGATTACCCAAACTCAGTGACACACTCTGATTACTTTCACTTACTTTTAGATTATTTTCCTCTTAAGAGGTGCAGGTCAGCGTTTTTTGTCATGTATCTTTTCTGTAGGCAGCTCTACAGAGTGGTCATTATAGCTGGCACAGCCACAAAGTCATAAAATCTTAACCTTAACCACACTGCTAACTATAATGCCTAACCCTAAATTTGACAATTTTCATAAATATTTACAATATAGACACTTTTGACTTTACATCTATACCATCTAGTGGAAATCACTCATCCACAATAAATGTCAACCTGCTTAAGAGGCATTAGAAGAAGACAAAGATGAATATTACCAATTGAACGGCATCTGTTGCAGGATAAATCAATGTTAGAGTTTACATAGTTTAATGAATTTTGGGATCTGAGGTGTTGGTGGTCTTGCTGGGTTGATTATGATTGGAAAATATGTAAGGACTTATGGGATAGCCAATCATAGAAAATGTGACTTCCCTTATGCTTGAATACATTTTTAACAACAAGATTATTTAGGGCGTTTTGTGATGATTTCAAACACATTTATGAATACATTTCTCTCTTTCTCCTCTAGAATAACCAAACACATCCACTGTCATTCTGCTGATGATCAAATAGGACAACTAAATCCTTCCTCAACCCAACCATAACGACCAACCTCAGCTGGTTCATATTCAATACAATTACCTGGAGTTATCCAATAAGAAATGCATTTTTGTTCCATTTCAAAATGTTTTGGAGGTCAACTAAGGGCAAGAAAAACAATCGAACTCTGCCCCTTTCTAAATTTTCAAACAGAAATGGGGTGTGCCTTTGGTGGTTTGTTGAAGTGTCATTCTGGTCATGCGTACCTCGACCAACGTAGCTAATTCGTTAGCTAAGCTAGCCACTTTAGCAAGCCAGTAACTCCTCCAATATGTGTTGACGTCATTTCACAGAATTTGTTTTTGGATGGAAACTGTAGAGATCGATAAACAATTGCACTTCTGTATTACACATGAGTGGAAGCAAATAAACCATCTTTGTGGAGCTTGACACGCTCACAGCTCTTAGAATCAGTGGTGAGCTCACACTTGTAGATTCCACCTGTAACTTCAGCTTTGGTCAATGACTTGGCACATGGTGCTCCCAACCAGCAATCTAGGAAAAATACAATAATAATAATACAATAAAATATTCAAACTAGGAACAATTTTGTCACTGCTGGTCTGAGTTGTATCAATCAATCAACCAAAAAAATCAATATTACTTTATAAAACCCTTTTTACAACAGCAGTTGTCACAAAGTGAGAGGGAGAATCCAAACAGGCTTCCTGGATCACCATTTTTCCTCAGAACATGCCTTGTGTCCGTGTCCAGATTGAAAGCTAAGATGTGAAATGGTAGGCAGGACAAAAGAAACCACAGGTCCAGTAGGAGGCCCAACCATTGAATTGACATGTTGGTGTTGTTGGGACAACTCTCTGTTCTAGCTAACCCAATAGCTTCTTCTGTGGTGTCCTCGTGTTGTGAAGCAGAATGGGAAGGCAACACTACAGAAATGGGATGTGACTCGGCAGAAGATGACAGACAGGGAGTGGTTCAAGGGGAATTTATCTCAATGGACTTGAGCACATGTTTATGGTATGACTGCTTTTGTTAATATTCCATTCCAAGAACATGAGGAACTTCACACCCTTGGATCAAAAGTCTGGTGGTTGTGTTCACAGCGGCAAACCAGTGATACTGTACTGTACAGTGTTGATCACTTGATAATACTGAAGGGACAGGTGTGAAAGTCCATGAGAAATGGCTAAAAGGAGAACATGTACAGTATGTAGCTGCTCACTTTCATGATCACTGTCATGATAACAGCTGTTATTTGTCTAAAGTAGTGAAACTTGACAGTAGATGTGAGAAAGGAGTAAGAAACGATACCAACCACACTTACTATTGTAAGACATAACAGAGTGGTGTAACATGAACATGGTCACATTTCTGTCAATGACATTACAATTGATACAGCATCAGGAAGGAACATTTTACATGATGATGTAGTCTTTCACCAGATGGCAATGTTGCACTAGGACAGAATTCTTTCTTCAGTCTCAAAGTCTGACCTTATGTCAATGTGGTGATGATTACAATTATGAAACATGTTGATGTTCCTTCTCAGTTGTAATATATCTATACTGCTAAAGCGCCGTACTATGTTGGTCGTGGTTTATGCAACACATTTTAATGATTTTTGTAAGCATTCACTGTTGTTTTTAGAAAAATTAAATCATCAAACATACCCTCCCCTCTGTATTTATTTGAACAGTGAAGCAAAAATGTTGTAAATATGGCTCTATACTCCAGCATTTTGGATTTGAAAGCAAATGTTTCATATGAGTCTCTTAATACAGAATGTGACCTTTTATTTGAGGGTATTTACAAAAATATCTGTTTTACCATTTATAAAGGAAAGCACTTTATGTATCTCGTACCCCCATTTCTTGTTTTTTGTGTTAGTATTTTGAACACATTATTCACATGTAGTATATTAAAGTAATGTTTAGTATTTGGTTCCTTAGTCCTAGCATGCAATGACTACATAAAGCTTGTGACTCGACAAAACTTGGAGGATGCATTTGCTGTTTGTTTTGGTTGTGTTTCAGATTAATTGTGCCCAATAGGAACTGAATGATGAATAATGCATAGTGTCAGTTTCGAGTCGCTTTATTGTAAATAAGTTTACAATAAATAAGAATATGTTGCTGTAAACGTCTAAATGAATGTGAATGCCACCATAATAATATCACGACTTCTTCCGAAGTCGATGCCTCTCCTTGTTCAGGCTGTGTTCGGCGGTCGACGTCGCCGGTCTTCTAGCCATCGCCGATTCATTTCTCATTTTCCATTTGTTTTGCCTCGTTTTCCCACACACCTGGTCCTCATTTTCCTCATTATGTCAGTCCTTCCTAGGGTATCGCATTTCCACCTCAGGGGTGGAGATGGAGAGTGACTGCATTGCAGCCGTGTGTAATTGGCCGACTCCCACCACGGTAAAGGAGGTGCAGCAGTTCTTAGGGTTTGCCAACTACTACCGGAGGTTTATCCAAGGTTTTGACCAGTTAGCGGCTCCCATTACCTCACTGCTGAAGGGGGGAAGGGGGGACCGGTGCGCTTGCAGTGGACAGCTGAGGCGGACAGGGCTTTTAGTCACCTGAGGGCTCTGTTTACCCCGGCTCCTGTTCTGGCTCATCCGGATCCCTCTTTGGCGTTCATAGTGGAAGTGGACGCGTCCGAGGCTGGGGTAGGAGCTGTGCTCTCTCAGCGTTCGGGTACGCCACCAAAACTATGACGTGGGGTCCGGGAGTTGTTGGCTGTCGTCAAGGCTTTGTAGGCGTGGAGACATTGGCTTGAGGGGGCTAAACACCCTTTTCTCATCTGGACTGACCACCGCAATCTGGAGTACATCCCGGCGGTGAGGAGGTGGGCCATGTTTTTCAACCGTTTTGTTTTCACCCTTTCTTACAGACCAGGTTCCCAGAATGTGAAGGCAGATGCACTGTCCCGGCTGTGTGACACAGAGGAGCGGCCCATGGATCCCACTCCCATACTCCCGGCCTCCTGCCTGGTGGCGCCGGTAGTGTGCGAGCTGGACGTGGACATTGAGTGGGCGTCGCGTGCAGAGCCCGCTCCCCTCCAGTGTCCAGCTGGGCGTCTGTACGCTCTGTCTGTTGTGCGTGACCGGCTGATCTATTAGGCCCACACGTCACCCTCCTCTGGTCATCCAGGAATCGGTCGGACGGTGCGCTGTCTGAGTGGGAAGTCCTGGTGGCCCACTTTGGCTATGGACGTAAGGGTTTATGTTTCCTCCTGCTCGGTGTGCGCCCAGTGTAAGGCTCCAAGTAATCTGCCCAGAGGTAAGTTACACCCCTTACCCGTGCCAGAAAGTTGGCGCAGACCGTCACCGTAGTGAGACCCCGGTGTTCGCACTGGGGGACCGGGTCTGGCTCTCGACCCGAAACCTGCCCCTCCGCCGGCCCTGCCGGAAGCTGGGTCCGGAGTTTGTGGGGCCATTTAAAGTCCTGAGGAGAGTGAATGAGGTTTGTTACAGGTTACATCTTCCCCCCGATTACTGCATTAACCCCTCGTTCCATGTGTCTCTCCTCAGGCCGGTGGTGGCTGGCCTGCTCCAGGAGTCTGAGGTGCGGGAGGTTCCTCCACCCCCCCTGGACATCGAGGGGGCCCTGGCGTACTCCGTTCATTCCATACTGGATTCGAGACGTCGGGCGAGGGGCCTTCAGTACCTCGTGGACTGGGAGGGGTATGGTCCGAAGGAGAAATGCTGAGTTCTGGTGGAGGACGTGTTGGATCCTTCTCTGCTGTGAGATTTCCACCGTCTCCGTCCGGATCGCCCTGCGCCTCACCCTCCGGGTCGTCCCCGAGGCCTGTGTCGGCGCGCTGCTGGAGCCACGAGTCAGGGGGGTGTACTATCACGACTTCTACCGAAGTCGATGCTTCTCCTTGTTCGGGTGGTGTTCGGCGGTCGACATCGCCGGTCTTTTTGCCATCGCTGATTAATTTTTCATTTTCCATTTGTTTTATCTTGTTTTCCCACACACCTGGTTCTCATTTCCCTCATTATGTGTTATGTATTTAACCCTCTGTTTCCCCCATGTCTTTGTGTGGTATTGTTTATCTGTTTGCATGTATGCGCACATTAGGCTGGTTGCGCTGGGTTATGTTAAACTCATATTTGTATTTTTGTGTTCGTTTGTGCCGTGTGCTTTTGGTTCGCCAAATAAAAGGCTCCGCTTTGCCATCAAATATCTGCTCTCCTGCGCGTGACTTCCTACAGCCTTTCACGTATACCTTGACAGATAATGGATAATCGTGAATGAATCATGAATAATAATCAGTGAGAAAGTTACAGAGGAGCAAAGGTCATATCCCCAAATATGCTATTTTCTGCTGCTATTGGTAAGGGTGAGAGCTTAGCATGTTTTGCAGGCATGATCTTTGTGCATCTATTATATCTATTGACCTTGTAGTCAAATATAATATATCATACTGTTTGAGAACAACAGCAGGGAAATATAGAGTGATAGTGAAGTGATTCTTCATAATGGGTAGAAGTAGCTACATCAGTGGATATGGCGAACATGGTAAGGGGGTCATATTCAGGGGAATACGACCCAGAGGTTCCATCTGTGTTTGGCTTGAATAAGGAGGGAGGGCTTCCAGAACGAGAGAGATGTGACATTTTCCAATGCGGCCAGCCACAATGAGAAAAAAAAGCATGCCCAGAGACAAACAATGATGCCTGGAAACTTGAACACCAGTTTGGTTTTGGTGTTAGAGGTGTGAATTCTACAGAGGCTACTCTTCCTGTAACAGACTCGCTCTCACACGAAGAGAAAATATCAAAGAGATTATCACATTCTCATGAGTTTGAGTCCAGGTAACAAACAATTATGTGCCATTGTATATCATTTGCTGGATTTCTAATTTGTTGAGAGCACCATGTGATGTTGACTGTACTTGTGTGTTTGTATGAGGCATAACACAAGTGCATGTCATTCAGATATTCTATAGAGTAGCAGCAAGACCTTTGGAACCTATTGGTGGAATCAACAAGTAGTTTTGATTTACGTTTGGTTGAGTTGTCAGCTAACCGTGAATTCAAAGTGAAATCAACAGCAAATGGCAGCATGTCATTGGATTTAGGTTAAAGTTGGTTGAAAAAAAGACAAAATTAACTTACATTAATGACTTTTTACAAATCCAATCAGTTTTCCATGTTGATTTAACATCATCACATTGATTGTTTTGGTTGAAATTATGTGGAAACAATGTTGCTACAACAAGCTTTTGCATAGTGGGCAGTTTCACAGACCCAGATTAAATCAATTCACCAGAACGCTTGAAAACACCGGTCATTCACGAACAAAACTACTTGTTGATTCCACCAATAGGTTCCAAAAGTCTTGCTGCTACTCTATAGAATATCTGACATGTACAGTGGTATTACCCCATAAACTATGAGTGTCTTTAAAGGTGTTTGCAATAATGACTTGATGTCAGACAATTAAGCTCTCTTTCACAGCATATATCATCATCATTGTTATTATATCATCATCATCAATTTAATCACCATCATTATTATCATTATTATCATCATCATCAGTATCATCATCATCATAATCATAATCATCATCGTCAGTATCATCAATATAGTCACAAAACGTATCCTCAACATCATCATCATCATCATTTAAATTACCTCTACTAACCTGTGCCCCTCATCATCATCAATGTCATCATCATCATCAACATCATCTAAATGACCTAAATGACCTCGACTAAACTCTGCCCCTGCACATTACCTCTTTATTGGTACCCCCTGTATATAGCCTCGTTACTGTTATTTTATTTTTGCTCTTCAATTATTTCTATTTATTCATTGTTTAGTTCAATTTATTTAGTAAATACTTTCTTAACACATTTTTTCTTAACTGCATTGTTGGTTTAAGGGCTTGTAAGTAAGCATTTCACTGTTGTATTCGGTGCATGTGACAAATAAAATTTGATTCGATTTGATTTTTGATTTAAAATGCCTCTGCTTTCTGTTCTTCAATCTTTTCAACATGAAGATGAACCATAATCCAGAAGTATATATATATACCATTATCTGACCCATCACTACTTCACAGGAGAGGCATTTTAAAGTTTTTTAGGTATTTCTTTTAGCAAAATGCTTTTTTGGGCAGAAATACTTTCAGGAACATGTGAACTTTCATGTGCCTTAACAAAAACTTGTATGCCATCTGTAAATTCGAATAAAATGGTTAAATTACGAGTCTAGTTGGTTTAACCATGAAAAAAGACAGGAACCTACCTGCTAGCAGTAATTGGTTAAGATAATGGATGGGCTTGACATGCCGACTTGCTACCGCAGATTTTTTGCAAGATATAATGTTAGAAATAGAGACATGCAAAGGTTTCTTTCTGCCCATAATTTAGCAGGCGCTATCAACAAAAATCAGTGGGAAAAAGTTGTGATGGACTACTTTCTGCACACAGTCCGTGTGAACCGGAATGACTTGACAAAACAATGGGCCAAACAAGCTGTAGCAAGCTACAATCCTGCAAATAAATTCATAAAAAATCCTACAATGTGATTTTCTGGATTTTTTCTTCTAATTTTGTCTGTCATAGTTGAAGTGTACCTATGATGAAAATTACAGGCCTCTCTCATCCTTTTAAGTGGGAGAACTTGCACAATTGGTGGCTGACTAAATACTTTTTTGCCCCACTGTACATCAACGAACAGGTATGTATAGGTACCTCATGACCAGTTTTTCATATGTTGCATTGAACACTGCATTGACAACATGTTTTAGATGTAATCCTAGAGGACTTTGCAGCTGGCCCTACAACTCTCAAGTTAACAGGTTTGCTAAAATTAGCTTGTTTGTCAAAGTCTCTCACAGTCATAACATAGCTGTGTATCTTGCGGCTACCCACACAGGCAGGGAAGGAAGGCCTGTAGTGAGCAAACAGCTCAGAGGTCTGTCCAAAGTGCAGAGATGGCCCGCCACAGCCTACGCCTACGAGCTAAAGCACTGTGGACTGGCTAACCACTTGACAAGCGTTGGCGTGCAAAGAGTGCCTGCAACACTGCTGCAAAACAAAAGAGCAAAAGTAGGTTTTATTTAACAAGGCAAGTCAGTTAAGAACTAATTCTTATTTACAATGACAGCCTACCCCAGCCAAACGACACTGGGCCAATTGTACACCACCCTATGGGAGTCCCAATCACAGCCAGATGTGATACTGCCTGGAATTGAACCACTGTCTGTAGTGACACCTCTAACACTGAGATGCAGTGCCTTAGATCGCTGCGCCATTCAGGAGCCTTACATTGTAATGGCCAGCAAGGTAAAAAAAAAAAATCAAATCAAATCAAATGAGGTTTGACTCATATTGGCTCATATTGGCTGTTCCTTATTAATGTTGATGCACACACATGCATACAGAGACATGCAAGTACCATACACACATGTACACAAATGCATACATTTGCATTTTTATTTAGGTATTTAAAAAAGGGAATGTTGCAAACAGATGAGATCATTACAGATGCTTGGGCATACAAATGCTACTTGTTACAGCTGAGACCTTGGTTTCTCAAATGATTCCCTCGCCTGGTTCACCAACTACTTCTCTGATGGAGTTCAGTGTGTCAAATCGGAGGGTCTGCTGTCCGGACCTCTGGCAGTCTCTATGGGGGTGCCACAGGGTTCAATTCTTGGACCGACTCTCTTCTCTGTATACATCAATGATGTCGCTCTTGCTGCTGGTGAGTCTCTGATTCACGTCTACACAGACGACACCATTCTTTGGACACTGTGTTAACAACCCTCCAGGCAAGCTTCAATGCCATACTACTCTCCTTCCGTGGCCTCCAATTGCTCTTAAATACAAGTAAAACTAAATGCATGCTCTTCAACCGATCGCTGCCTGCACCTGCCCGCCTGTCCAACATCACTACTCTGGACGGCTCTGACTTAGAATACGTGGACAACTACAAATACTTAGGTGTCTGGTTAGACTGTAAACTCTCCTTCCAGACCCACATCAAACATTTCCAATCCAAAGTTAAATCTAGAATTGACTTCCTATTTCGCAACAAAGCATCCTTCACTCATGCTGCCAAACATACCCTTGTAAAACTGACCATCCTACCAATCCACGACTTCGGCGATGTCATTTACAAAATAGCCTCCAATACCCTACTCAACAAATTGGATGCAGTCTATCACAGTGCAATCCGTTTTGTCACCAAAGCCCCATATACTACCTACCATTGCGACCTGTACGCTCTCGTTGGCTGGCCCTCGCTTCATACTCATCGCCAAACCCACTGGCTCCATGTCATCTACAAGACCCTGCTAGGTAAAGTCCCCCCTTATCTCAGCTCGCTGGTCACCATAGCATCACCCACCTGTAGCACGCGCTACAGCAGGTATATCTCTCAGGTATATATCACCCCCAAAACCAATTCTTTCTTTGGCCGTCTCTCCTTCCAGTTCTCTGCTGCCAATGACTGGAACGAACTACAAAAATCTCTGAAACTGGAAACACTTAACTCCCTCACTAGCTTTAAGCACCAACTGTCAGAGCAGCTCACAGATTACTGCACCTGTACATAGCCCACCTATAATTTAGCCCAAACAACTACCTCTTTCCCTACTGTATTTATTTTATTTATTTTGCTCCTTTGCACCCCATTATTTTTATTTCTACTTTGCACATTCTTCCACTGCAAATCTACCATTCCAGTGTTTTACTTGCTATATTGTATTTACTTTGCCACCATGGCCTTTTTTTTGCCTTTACCTCCCTTATCTCACCTCATTTGCTCACGTCGTATATAGACTTGTTTATACTGTATTATTGACTATATGTTTTGTTTTACTCCATGTGTAACTCTGTGTCGTTGTATGTGTCGAACTGCTTTGCTTTATCTTGGCCAGGTCGCAATTGTAAATGAGAACTTGTTCTCAACTTGCCTACCTGGTTAAATAAAGGTGAAATATTTTTTTTTTTAAAAGACAGCAGTAAACTCAGCTGATACAACCTGTTACAGCTGAGACAGCAGTAAACTCAGCTGACACAACCTGTTACAGCTGAGACAGCAGTAAACTCAGCTGACACAACCTGTTACAGCTGAGACAGCAGTAAACTCAGCTGACACAACCGGTTACAGCTGAGACAGCAGTAAACTCAGCTGACACAACCTGTTACAGCCGAGACAGCAGTAAATTCAGCTGACACAACCTGTTACAGCTAAGACAGCAGTAAACTCAGCTGACACAACCGGTTACAGCTGAGACAGCAGTAAACTCAGCTGACACAACCTGTTACAGCTGAGACAGCAGTAAATTCAGACAGCTTATATGCCCCAAGAGCATGAACAACACAATCAAAACAACAGACAACTACAAAATGTGGGCCTTGCCATTAAAGGGGCAATCTGTGACAGGTACATACATTTTTTACTTTTAAATTAATGATATATACCCATTGACTCTTGAAAAATATATTTATAAATGCCTCATGAGCTTAGTTCAACTGTCGTACCTCATCAGAACCCAACATATATGCTTATTTTACTCAATCGTTTGTAAACATTGTAATTTTAAACAAACACTATATAGCCTCAAAATATAGTTAAAACTATAATTTTGTTATCATGGATGGTCAGCCCTTGCATCCATATTTCTGTCTATGAATTTCTCCAGCTCAATTGCTCAGCGGTTTACCCAAACAGTGGTGGGGTGCCCACTTATTTTTTGTCCAGCAAACAGCTGGAGGCAGGGCTTTCTCCTATAGAGCTACATTTTTATGGAATGGTCTGCCTACCCATGTGAGAGACGCAGACTCGGTCTCAACCTTTAAGTCTTTATTGAAGACTCATCTCTTCAGTAGGTCCTATGATTCATTGTAGTCTGGCCCAGGAGTGTGAAGGTGAACGGAAAGGCACTTGAGCAACGAACCACCCTTGCTGTCTCTGCCTGGCCGGTTCCCCCTTCTCCACTGGGATTCTCTGCCTCTATCCCTATTACAGGGGCTGAGTCATTGGCTTACTGGTGCTCTTCCATGCCGTCCCTCGGAGGGGTGCGTCACTTGAGTTGGTTGAGTCACTGACGTGACCTTCCTGTCCGGGTTGGAGCCTCCCCTTGGGTTGTGCCGTGGCGGAGATCTTTGTGGGATATACCCGGCCTTGTCTCAGGATGGTAAGTTGGTGGTTGAAGATATCCCTCTAGTGGTGTGGGGGCTGTGCTTTGGCAAAGTGGGTGGGGTTATATCCTTCCTGTTTGGTCCTGTCCGGGGGTATCATCGGATGGGGCCACAGTATCTCCTGACCCCTCCTGTCTCAGCCTCCTGACCTGTTCACTGGATGTGCTACCTGTTCCAGACCTGCTGTTTTCAACTCTCTATAGACAGCAGGACCGGTAGAGATACTCTGAATGATCGGCTATGAAAAGCCAACTGACATTTACTCCTGAGGTGCTGACCTGTTTCACCCTCGACAACCACTGTGATTATTGTTATTTGACCCTGCTGGTCATCTATAAACATTTGAACATCTTGGCCATGTTCTGTTATAATCTCCACCCGGCACAGCCAGAAGAGGACTGGCCACCCGTCATAGCCTGGTTCCTCTCTAGGTTTCTTCCTAGGTTCTGGCCTTTCTAGGGAGTTGTTCTACACCTGCATTGCTTGCTGTTTGGAGTTTTAGGCTGGGTTTCTGTACAGCACTTTGTGACATCAGCTGAGGTAAGAAGGGCTATAAATACATTTCATTGATTGATTGTTTGAACTGCAGATTTCCAAAAAAGATACAACCTTGGAACATGTTTGACACAAACACAGGCCTGCACACAAACACAAAGGCCTACACACCAACACACAGGCCTACACACCAACACAGGCTTACACACCAAAACACAGGCCTACACACCAACACACAGGCCTACACACCAATACACAGGCCTAAACAACAATACACAGGCCTACACACCAACACACAGGCCTTACAAACCAACAGCAAACATAGACAAACACATACATGCATGATTATTCTCACTCACATCAATGTGTACCTCCTTACACAAATATACCAGCATATGGTTACACACACAGAGAGACACTTATTTCCATCCTGCACACTCCATCACTTACTCCCACACACAGACTCACAAACACCATGACACACGATAGTGACATGATTGTGAAGTGGAGAGGTCAAACAGGCCTGGGTAATAGATCTACTGCTCTCTAGAGGGAGGTCAAACAGCCCTGGGTAATAGATCTGCTGCCCTCTAGTGGAGAGGTCAAACAGGCCTGGGTAATAGATCTATTGCTCTCAACTGGGGAGGTCAAACAGCTCTTGGTAATAGATCGGCTGGTCTCTAGTGAGGAGGTCAAACAGGCCTGGGTAATAGATCTGATGGTCTCTAGTGGGGAGGTCAAACAGGCCTGGGTAATAGATCTGCTGCTCTCTAGAGGGAGGTTAAACAGGCCTGGGTAATAGATCTGCTGGTCTCTAGTGAGGAGGTCAAACAGGCCTGTGTAATAGATCTATTGCTCTCGACTGGGGAGGTCAAACAGCTCTTGGTAATAGATCGGCTGGTCTCTAGTGAGGAGGTCAAACAGGCCTGGGTAATAGATCTGATGGTCTCTAGTGGGGAGGTCAAACAGGCCTGGGTAATAGATCTGCTGCTCTCTAGTGAGGAGGTCAAACAGGCCTGGGTAATATATCTACTGCTCTCTAGAGGGAGGTTAAACAGGCCTGGGTAATAGATCTGCTGCTCTCTAGTGAGGAGGTCAAACAGGCCTGGGTAATATATCTGCTTCTCTCTAGTGAGGAGGTCAAACAGGCCTGGGTAATAGATCTGCTTCTCTCTAATGAGGAGGTCAAACAGGCCTGGGTAATATATCTGCTTCTCTCTAGTGAGGAGGTCAAACAGGCCAGGTTAATAGATCTGCTGGTCTCTAGTGAGGAGGTCAAACAGGCCTGGGTAATAGATCTATTGCTCTCGACTGGGGAGGTCAAACAGCTCTTGGTAATAGATCGGCTGGTCTCTAGTGAGGAGGTCAAACAGGCCTGGGTAATAGATCTGATGGTCTCTAGTGGGGAGGTCAAACAGGCCTGGGTAATAGATCTGCTGCTCTCTAGAGGGAGGTTAAACAGGCCTGGGTAATAGATATGCTGCTCTCTAGTGAGGAGGTCAAACAGGCCTGGGTAATATATCTACTGCTCTCTAGAGGGAGGTTAAACAGGCCTGGGTAATAGATCTGCTGCTCTCTAGTGAGGAGGTCAAACAGGCCTGGGTAATATATCTGCTTCTCTCTAGTGAGGAGATCAAACAGGCCAGGTTAATAGATCTGCTGGTCTCTAGTGAGGAGGTCAAACAGGCCTGGGTAATATATCTGCTTCTCTCTAGTGAGGAGGTCAAACAGGCCTGGGTAGCTTCTCTCTAGTCAAACAGGCCAGGTTAATAGATCTGCTGGTCTCTAGTGAGGAGGTCAAACAGGCCTGGTTAATAGATCTGCTGGTCTCTAGTGGGGAGGTCAAACAGGCCTGGGTAATATATCTGCTTCTCTCTAGTGAGGAGGTCAAACAGGCCTGGTTAATAGATCTGCTTCTCTCTAGTGAGGAGGTCAAACAGGCCAGGTTAATAGATCTGCTGGTCTCTAGTGAGGAGGTCTGCTGGTCTCTTCTCTCTGTGAGTGAGGAGGTCAAACAGGCCAGGTTAATAGATCTGCTGCTCTCTAGTGAGGAGGTCAAACAGGCCAGGTTAATAGATCTGCTGGTCTCTAGTGAGGAGGTCAAACAGGCCAGGTTAATAGATCTGCTGCTCTCTAGTGAGAGGTCAAACAGGCCTGGGGTCTCTAGTGATATATCTGCTTCTCTAGTGAGGAGGTCAAACAGGCCAGGTTAATAGATCTGCTGGTCTCTAGTGAGGCCAGGTTAATAGATCTGCTGGTCTCTAGTGAGGGAGGTCAAACAGGCCAGGTTAATAGATCTGCTGGTCTCTAGTGAGGAGGTCAAACAGGCCAGGTTAATAGATCTGCTGGTCTCTAGTGAGGAGGTCAAACAGGCCAGGTTAATATATCTGCTTCTCTCTAGTGAGGAGGTCAAACAGGCCTGGTTAATAGATCTGCTTCTCTCTCGTGAGGAGGTCAAACAGGCCTGGGTAATATATCTGCTTCTCTCTAGTGAGGAGGTCAAACAGGCCTGGGTAATATATCTGCTTCTCTCTAGTGAGGAGGTCAAACAGGCCAGGTTAATAGATCTGCTGGTCTCTAGTGAGGAGGTCAAACAGGCCTGGGTAATAGATCTGATGGTCTCTAGTGGGGAGATCAAACAGGCCTGGGTAATACATCTGCTTCTCTCTAGTGAGAAGGTCAAACAGGCCAGGTTAATAGATCTGCTGCTCTCTAGTGAGGAGGTCAAACAGGCCAGGTTAATAGATCTGCTGGTCTCTAGTGAGGAGGTCAAACAGGCCAGTTTAATAGATCTGCTGCTCTCTAGTGAGGAGGTCAAACAGGCCTGGGTAATATATCTGCTTCTCTCTAGTGAGAAGGTCAAACAGGCAAGGTTAATAGATCTGCTGCTCTCTAGTGAGGAGGTCAAACAGGCCAGGATAATAGATCTGCTGGTCTCTAGTGAGGAGGTTAAACAGGCCAGGTTAATAGATCTGCTGGTCTCTAGTGAGGAGGTCAAACAGGCCAGGTTAATAGATCTGCTGCTCTCTAGTGAGGAGGTCAAACAGGCCTGGGTAATATATCTGCTTCTCTCTAGTGAGAAGGTCAAACAGGCCTGGGTAATATATCTGCTTCTCTCTAGTGAGGAGGTCAAACAGGCCTGGGTAATATATCTGCTTCTCTCTAGTGAGGAGGTCAAACAGGCCAGGTTAATAGATCTGCTGGTCTCTAGTGAGGAGGTCAAACAGGCCTGGGTAATATATCTGCTTCTCTCTAGTGAGGAGGTCAAACAGGCCAGGTTAATAGATCTGAGGAGGTCAAACAGGCCAGGTTAATAGATCTGCTGCTCTCTAGTGAGGAGTTCAAACAGGCCTGGGTAATATATCTGCTTCTCTCTAGTGAGGAGGTCAAACAGGCCTGGGTAATATATCTGCTTCTCTCTAGTGAGGAGGTCAAACAGGCCTGGGTAATATATCTGCTTCTCTCTAGTGAGGAGGTCAAACAGGCCAGGTTAATAGATCTGCTGGTCTCTAGTGAGGAGGTCAAACAGGCCTGGGTAATATATCTGCTTCTCTCTAGTGAGGAGGTCAAACAGGCCTGGGTAATATATCTACTTCTCTCTAGTGAGGAGGTCAAACAGGCCAGGTTAATAGATCTGCTGGTCTCTAGTGAGGAGGTTAAACAGGCCAGGTTAATAGATCTGCTGGTCTCTAGTGAGGAGGTTAAACAGGCCAGGTTAATAGATCTGCTGGTCTCTAGTGAGGAGGTCAAACAGGCCAGGTTAATAGATCTGCTGGTCTCTAGTGAGGAGGTCAAACAGGCCTGGGTAATATATCTGCTTCTCTCTAGTGAGGAGGTCAAACAGGCCAGGTTAATAGATCTGCTGGTCTCTAGTGAGGAGGTCAAACAGGCCAGGTTAATAGATCTGCTGGTCTCTAGTGAGGAGGTCAAACAGGCCAGGTTAATAGATCTGCTGGTCTCTAGTGAGGAGGTCAAACAGGCCAGGTTAATAGATCTGCTGGTCTCTAGTGAGGAGGTCAAACAGGCCTGGGTAATATATCTGCTTCTCTCTAGTGAGGAGGTCAAACAGGCCAGGTTAATAGATCTGCTTCTCTCTAGTGAGGAGGTTAAACAGGCCAGGTTAATAGATCTGCTTCTCTCTAGTGAGGAGGTCAAACAGGCCTGGTTAATAGATCTGCTTCTCTCTCGTGAGGAGGTCAAACAGGCCTGGGTAATATATCTGCTTCTCTCTAGTGAGGAGGTCAAACAGGCCTGGGTAATATATCTGCTTCTCTCTAGTGAGGAGGTCAAACAGGCCAGGTTAATAGATCTGCTGGTCTCTAGTGAGGAGGTCAAACAGGCCAGGTTAATAGATCTGCTGCTCTCTAGTGAGGAGGTCAAACAGGCCTGGGTAATAATAGATCTGCTTCTCTCTAGTGAGGAGGTCAAACAGGCCTGGGTAATATATCTGCTTCTCTCTTAGTGAGGAGGAGGTCAAACAGGCCTGGGTAATATATCTGCTTCTCTCTAGTGAGGAGGTCAAACAGGCCAGGTTAATAGATCTGCTGGTCTCTAGTGAGGAGGTCAAACAGGCCTGGGTAATATATCTGCTTCTCTCTAGTGAGGAGGTCAAACAGGCCAGGTTAATAGATCTGCTGGTCTCTAGTGAGGAGGTCAAACAGGCCAGGTTAATAGATCTGCTGCTCTCTAGTGAGGAGGTCAAACAGGCCTGGGTAATATATCTGCTTCTCTCTAGTGAGGAGGTCAAACAGGCCTGGGTAATATATCTGCTTCTCTCTAGTGAGGAGGTCAAACAGGCCAGGTTAATAGATCTGCTGGTCTCTAGTGAGGAGGTCAAACAGGCCAGGTTAATAGATCTGCTGCTCTCTAGTGAGGAGGTCAAAGAGGCCTGGGTAATATATCTGCTTCTCTCTAGTGAGGAGGTCAAACAGGCCTGGGTAATATATCTGCTTCTCTCTAGTGAGGAGGTCAAACAGGCCTGGGTAATATATCTGCTTCTCTCTAGTGAGGAGGTCAAACAGGCCAGGTTAATAGATCTGCTGGTCTCTAGTGAGGAGGTCAAACAGGCCTGGGTAATATATCTGCTTCTCTCTAGTGAGGAGGTCAAACAGGCCTGGGTAATATATCTACTTCTCTCTAGTGAGGAGGTCAAACAGGCAAACAGGAGGAGGTTAAACAGGCCAGGTTAATAGATCTGCTGGTCTCTAGTGAGGAGGTTAAACAGGCCAGGTTAATAGATCTGCTGGTCTCTAGTGAGGAGGTTAAACAGGCCAGGTTAATAGATCTGCTGGTCTCTAGTGAGGAGGTCAAACAGGCCAGGTTAATAGATCTGCTGGTCTCTAGTGAGGAGGTCAAACAGGCCAGGTTAATAGATCTGCTGGTCTCTAGTGAGGAGGTCAAACAGGCCAGGTTAATAGATCTGCTGGTCTCTAGTGAGGAGGTCAAACAGGCCAGGTTAATAGATCTGCTGGTCTCTAGTGAGGAGGTCAAACAGGCCAGGTTAATAGATCTGCTGGTCTCTAGTGAGGAGGTCAAACAGGCCTGGGTAATATATCTGCTTCTCTCTAGTGAGGAGGTCAAACAGGCCAGGTTAATAGATCTGCTTCTCTCTAGTGAGGAGGTCAAACAGGCCAGGTTAATAGATCTGCTTCTCTCTAGTGAGGAGGTCAAACAGGCCTGGTTAATAGATCTGCTTCTCTCTCGTGAGGAGGTCAAACAGGCCTGGGTAATATATCTGCTTCTCTCTAGTGAGGAGGTCAAACAGGCCTGGGTAATATATCTGCTTCTCTCTAGTGAGGAGGTCAAACAGGCCAGGTTAATATATCTGCTTCTCTCTAGTGAGGAGGTCAAACAGGCCTGGGTAATATATCTGCTGGTCTCTAGTGAGGAGGTCAAACAGGCCAGGTTAATAGATCTGCTGCTCTCTAGTGAGGAGGTCAAACAGGCCTGGGTAATATATCTGCTGCTCTCTAGTGAGGAGGTCAAACAGGCCTGGGTAATATATCTGCTGCTCTCTAGTGAGGAGGTCAAACAGGCCAGGTTAATATATCTGCTTCTCTCTAGTGAGGAGGTCAAACAGGCCAGGTTAATAGATCTGCTGGTCTCTAGTGAGGAGGTCAAACAGGCCTGGGTAATATATCTGCTGCTCTCTAGTGAGGAGGTCAAACAGGCCTGGGTAATATATCTGCTTCTCTCTAGTGAGGAGGTCAAACAGGCCTGGGTAATATATCTGCTGCTCTCTAGTGAGGAGGTCAAACAGGCCTGGGTAATATATCTGCTTCTCTCTAGTGAGGAGGTCAAACAGGCCTGGTTAATAGATCTGCTGCTTTATATCAAATGCCAGTGTTTTTTATGCAAAGTTTACTTATTTATATCAGGATTACGGTGGCACATTACCTAAAGAGTTTAAAGAAATTTAAGCAATGAGTGCTGTAAATATTTGAATAACTAGCCACACTTTTTCATGTTTCTGATGTCATCAGGTGACCAAGGATTACAAAACAATATTACTGGTTACAATAATTAATAACTTCCATTAATCAAGCTTTTGGTTAAACTAAGCTTAAATTTGTTAAGGCTTTGTTAATTAAGGATAATTGAATTACTAAGTGGAGTGGGTTAATGTAGAACCATTTATGAGAACAACTTGCAGCAGAACATGTTACATTTTCACACTTTGACAGGCTTTGTCTAGGAGTTCACACCTTTGCTTTGAAGTGGTGAGTCCCTCTGCTGGCTCAGAGTGGAGGGTTTGTCTTGTCAATGCACGTGTTTGCCAATTCATCTATGTGTGAGACCTCAACTGAAGGTTAGTCATCTTGTGTGGGTCTTGCTCTCTTGCTCGGTCGAAACCGGGTGGAAAATTACAGGGTGATTATCGTCACACACCAAACTGCTGCCAGGAAGAAAGTCACAAACGAACAACAGCCCCTTAGCTCTACAAATGAATGTTGTCCTTATATGGTAAACTGAAGCTGGTGGTGCTGTAGTTGTGTCATTGAAGGTACTGACATCACATGCTATTAAGGATAATCAGTTTAACATACTAGACACTATTTACTAGTTCAAGGGTGACACATACAGTATCAACATCAAGTCGAACCTTTCATTTGTGGTAGTGTAGTGGTGATCCTGCCCTCATCCTCCTAGAAACTGTGAGCAGTCAGCATGTATTGAAGCACCTAGCTATATACAGGGGATACGGTACCACATGAGGTTGGAGGCTACTTAATTGGGAAGGAAAGGCTCGTAATGGCTGGAGCAGAATGACTGGAATTGTATCAAATACATCAAACACATGGATCCAGGTTTCCACGTGTTTGATGCCATTCCCTCCGTTCAAGCAATTATTATTAGCCGTCCTCTCCTATAGTACCATATGGAACCACCTAGTTATATACAGGGCATACAGACCAACTAGTTAAATACATGGCAAATGGTACCACTTAGTTACTGTATATACAGGGCATACGGTACCACCTAGTTATATACAAGATATAAGGTACCACCTAGTTAATGTATATAAATGGGATACGGTACCACATAGTTAATGTACAGTTGAAGTTGGAAGTTTACACACACCTTAGCCAAATACATTTAAACTGACATTTAATCCTTGTAAAATTTCCCTGTCTTAGGTCAGTTAGGATCACCACTTCAGGTTAAGAATTTGAAATGTCAGAAAAATAGTACAGAGAATGATTTATTTCAGTATGTATTTCTTTCATCACATTCCCAGTGGGTCAGACGTTTACATACAGTCAATTAGTATTTGGTAGCATTTCCTTTAAATTGTTTAACTTGGGTCAAACGTTTTGGGTAGCCTTCAACAAGCTTCCCACAATATGTTGGGTGAATTTTGGCCCATTCCTCCTAACAGAGCTGGTGTAACTGAGTCAGGTTTGTAGGCCTCCTTGCTCGCACACACTTTTTCAGTTCTGCCCACAGATTTTCTATAGGATTGAGGTCAGGGCTTTGTGATGGCAACTCCAATACCTTGACTTTGTTGTCCTAAGCCATTTTGCCAAATCTTTGGAAGTATGCTTGGGTCATTGTCCATTTGGAAGACCCATTTGCGAACAAGCTTTAACTTCCTGACTGATGTCTTGAGATGTTGCTTCAATATATCCACATAACTTTCCTACCTCATGATGACATCTATTTTGTGAAGTGCACCAGTCCCTCCTGCAGCAAAGCACCCCCACAACGTGATGCTGCCACCCCCGTGCTTCACGGTTGGAATGGTGTTCCTCGGCTTGCAAGCCTCCCACTTTTTCCTCCAAACATAACGATGGTCATTATGCCAAACACCAATGGACATTTCTCCAAAAAGTACAATTTTTGTCACCATGTGCAGTTTCAAACCGTAGTCAAGCTTTTATTAAGGAGGTTTTGGAACAGTGGCTTCTTCCTTGCTGAGCGGCCTTTCAGGTACAAAAGTATCTATATCCCCAGTAAAACTAGTCCTATATCAACATAACATTTCCTCCAGCATCTTCACAAGGTCCTTTGCTGTTGTTCTGGGATTGATTTGCACTTTATGCACCAAAGTACGTTCATCTCTAGGAGACAAAATGCGTCTCCTTCTTGAGTGGTATGACGGTATCTTGAGTGGTATGACTGGTATCCTTCTTGTGGTCCCATGGTTATTATATTTGCGTACTATTGTTTGTACAGAAGAATGTGGTACCTTCAGGCGTTTGGGAATTGCTCCCAAGGACGAACCAGACTTGTGGAGGTCCACATTTTTTTTTCTGAGGTCTTGGCTGATATCTTTTGATTTTACCATGATGTCAAGCAAAGAGGCACTGAGTTTGAAGGTAGGCCTTGAAATACATCCACAGGTACACCTCCAATTGACTCAAATTATGTCAATTAGCCTATCAGAAGCTTCTAAAGTCATGACATACTTTTCTGGGATTTTCCAAGCTGTTTAAAGGCACAGTCAACTTAGTGTATGTAAACTTCTGACCCACTGGAATTGGTATACAGTGAATTATAAGTGAAAGAATCTGTCTGTAAACAATTGTTGGAAAAATGACTTGTGTCATGCACAAAGTAGATGTCCTAACTGACTTGCCAAAACTATAATTTGTTAACAATACATTTGTGGAGTGGTTGAAAAACAAGTTTTAATGACTCCAACCTAAGTGTATGTAAACTTCCGACTTCAACTGTATATGTAGGGCATATGCTACCATGTACTTATATACAGGACATACGGTACAACCTAGGGAAATACAGGGCATACGGTAACACCTAGTTGATGTATGTACAGGGCATATGGTACCAACTAGTTACATACATGGCATATGGAACCATCTAGTTGATGTGCATACAGGGCATAAGGTACCTCATAGTTACAGTGGGGCAAAAAAGAATTTAGTCAGCCACCAATTGTGCAAGTTCTCACACTTAAAAATATGAGAGAGGCCTGTAATTTTCATCATAGGTACACTTCAACTATGACAGACAAAATTAGAAAAAAAATCCAGAAAATCACATTTAGATATCTCTAGATTAAACTGACAGATTTGAATTAGTTATTATTCACACTTGAATTGTATTTTACTCAACATTGTAGGCTAGCTGTATGCATTACCAGGTAAGTACTAAGCATATTTGATGTCTTTGGGGCAAATACTACATTTCAAAAAGGACTCTTTTTTTTCTTACATTGTCGATGTCCATCATCTATTTTTATTGACATGTTACGAGTTAAAATGTGTATGATATGTTATGAATTTGCAAACGTACAATAATTTACAAAATTCAAATTTGTTGAGGCTAACATTAGCTAGGTGGCTAGTTGGCTAACGCTAATGTTAGCTAGCTGGCTAACGTTAGCTAGGCTATGGGTTAGGGTTTATAAGACCTAAGTCTAGTTTATAAGACCAGGCAGAACCTATGCATCTGGGGAGGCTCTTTTTATGTTCTTAACTTTAGGCGTCAATAAATGAGATGGCTGTGCTTTTACACTGGTTGCTTCTCCTCCACATCTGTTTCACTCAAACAGAAACCCACACAGCTCTACAGCACCGCCCTTAGCTGTACAACCATTTACTTTCTCATCCAAACAGCAAGAATGAAAAAAGAGCTTCAGCAGAACACAATATGTTTGTCTTGTACCACCGGAGCACTTTCAGTACAAAGCTAAAAGTGTGATGATGATGCCGATGATTTAAAGTGCATATGATTCAAAACACAAGATCATCACACAATATTAGATGTTTACAGAAAGTGCTCTATTTTGTTAACCGCTGACATGCACAATTGTTTGGGACTGTTATCAACACTGGACTAGTAAACAAAATACTAAAATATGTTTTTTAGAGAAACATGTCCCTTTTTAGAAAAACTATTGCTCTTCTTTCAATTAGTTAATTTGTGTTCTGATTGATCATGATTTTTATCAAACATTTATTACATTTGTCAAATTCTCATATTTTCTAATTCTCTTTGTAGAAGGGGCACTGACTAACACATTTAAAAGACAAAAAGTATTATTAACACTACATTTTAGAATGATTAAGCTAAGTTCGTCCTAGCCTTAACACCTGACATCAGAGTACACTCTCTCCTGTGGCATCTCTCTCTTCTTTCTCCCTCTTTTAGTTTTCTTCTCAGAGAAATTCAATGCAGCATAATTCAACGTATCTCCATCTTGATCCTAAGAGGAACACATTTTAGAAACATAGAAAAACCATGTTTCTCACACATAAATACTTGTCAGATACATGTTGTTCATATCACATGGTTATATTCATATAAATAGAAAAAGTATCTATGAGTCAGTAGGCCACATATTGGTTAGAAAATAGATAATTACTGGCTCAATATTCATCACATAGAGTAGTTTTCAAGGGTTATCATGAGCTATTGAGGGATTTCAACCTAAAGTTGGAATCTAACCATTTCACAATATAAATATACCTGTTCTCCCCGTAATCTGTCATGTCTGCCAACCTGAGAGGCACCCACTGCTTCAACAGAAGAACAACACATCTAATAAAGCATTGCTGTCTGTTGAAAACATCTTATCACCAAAGCAGAAACTTTCCAGGATTTTTTAAAATAGATTTTCCCATTAAAAAACATAACATTTTGAAATTTCAGAAGCTTTTTAAAATACATTGTCATGGTCCTAGAGTCATGAAATGTTCAGAGTACATTGAGGGGCGTTATAGCTTTCAATAAATGAAAAGAAAACATTAAATTGCAAGGTTTTCATCAGACAGTGACTAAAAGGCAAGACTATTTTCAATATCAATTCAAAACGATTGTTACTTCAGCACAGCAAAAGATATCTAGCATATTTTCATAATCATATTGCTTACCTTTGCAATTTTCACAGATTTGCTCTTTTCGTCTGGTGCAGACAAGGAACATGATCCCAATCCCACACAACACCAACGCCACTGTCAAACCTACAACAACCACTACCAGAGCCATTTCTGAAAGAAACATATAAAGGAATGTCATGAAGTACATATTAAAATTTTTACTCAAGAAATATGTATTATGATTGATAGACAGATTTATTTTAATATATTGGCACTATAACAGAATGATGCACTATAAAACATTAGGCTTACAGATGTAGGATCTTCATTTGATCAGTATTTTGTTCCTGATAACTTCCTGCACAACTTGTGATGTATTGGAGTTATAAAAAGGCTTGTAAAGTTTGTAATTTCCACTTTTAAATCTCAGACTTGATTTTCCCTAACAAAATATTTATTAACCCTTACTAAAATGTACATTAATTTCAATCCACATAATAATCCACATTTCCTGTTACTGCAGGATTATTTTCCTGACTGGAGCGACCTGGCTCAAATTAAGATCCTACATCTGTAAACTTCAATTAACCTGATTCTACCTGACACATTCACTTCCGTGTTACTGGCCAGGTCCAATTCTGTTCCTTTGCCAAAAAGGATCTCCCCACATATGGCCACAGCACAGTAGTAAGTCCCAGCATCAGGTGGGCTGAGGTTGTTCTTGGAGAGGCTGTAGACACAGCTCTGTGTAGGAGAGGGAGTCTCAGGGCTCTTCTCAGGACACTCATCTCTCCTGTTCCCAGGGGTGTAAATGACTCCTGGATGGGATTCTCCTGATCCAATTCTGAACCAGTAAACACTGTGTTCTCCTGTACAGGCCTCAGAGAGCACTGTACACTGCAGAGTCACATTTTCTCCTGGGTGGAATGGGTCAGAAACTGGCCTCTGTACCACTGTCTTGTAATCAGACCTCTGGGGATTCTTGCCTAAATGGTACATTTAAGGTTTCATATAAATCAATCTGAAACAACACTTTCTCAAATGCAATGCAATAAAATAATACCAAACAGACACATAGAAAACATATGACTATGTAAGAACCCTGAACAAGAAATGAAGGGCATTAATATCTTCACATTACCTTTTAATACTAAAAAAGTTCCATTGATAAAGTTGACTTCACAGTCTGTGATATAGACACAATAGTAAACAGCTTCATCCGTTGGTTCCATCTTTTGGATTGTAAGACGATATATCCCGTCAGCTTGAGCCTTCTCCATACTAAGATGTGAATTTCTAAATTCCTTGTGCAGTTCAGGCCTTGACTGATTTTTCTGCATCTTTGCAACAACCTGAGGAATTTGCCCTGTTACTTGCTTGAACCAGAACATGTTTCCCTCATTGTATACTTGCTTTGAGAAAACACAGTTGAGAATCACTTGGTCACCAATTTGAACCCGCTGAACTTGAAAATGCCGCGGAACATTGTTGCATTGTGTCACATCTAAAAATGCAAAAACAATATAAAAGTTTAGGTTAATAAGAAGAGTGAGGACTGTAAGACTGAAGAAAACTGAACAGTATCAGAAACCCTATAAAGACAAATTCCCCCTCAAATGCTTATATTGTGAACTGAACTGAATCACATTATGGTTAGACAAGTCAAGGTATTAATTGCAAAACTTACATATTGTACTGAATAATACCACAACAACCCCGATTCTGATCATCTTGGTGTGTAGCTCCAACTTCAGGTTAGTCCTCTGACCGGTGGATAAAGGCTTTAAAAAATATGTACCAATATGCAGGTTGGAAGACCTACCTGATAGGCTGTTGCAAAAAATAAAACACAGTACTTCCTGTAAAAAAAATAGCAACAGAGTTTTTGGTTACCCAAACACCTACAGTGTTTCATTTAGCCGCTATTCTGTGATTTGCTGAAGCTGTTGCACTTCTCAATGTATCTATTATATAGAGGAATGCCACTCTTTCCTGAAATGCTTTACAAGAGGGTAATGTCAAAAAGGCTTCATTGATATTTGTATTTGTACGTCTTTTAGATAATGTTATGCCAAAGGTAGTCACTGCCAAACGTTTGTAAAGGGGAATAGCCAAACAAAAGTTATCAAAGTTGTGAGCTCATTGCAACTTTATTGTACAGGTAATATACTGTAATAACCATGATGGCACATGACCAACTCTGTTATCTTTTTTTCAGAAATTACACAGAGTTAAAGATTATTCTCTAGCAAAAACATCCTGTAGCAACAGGACATTTTCATTATAATGTGGATTTTTTTAGGGATTGATAATTATTTTCTAAGGGAAAATTAAATATGAAATGTTTAAATAGAACTAAACTTCTGAAGCCTTTTTAAATCTCAAATACACCTCAAGTAAAAAAATCCCAGGGTGATCTAATTAAGATCCTACATCTGTATGCATGCCAGGCAACCAGGGTGGTGCAGTAAAGCTCAGTTTAGCAGTGTGAAAAGGGTATAAGTGAAACTGCAGTGTGGTTATCTTGCATGAATTGTAAGAGGGGGTGTTGTCAAGTCCTTGAATGGCGATGGTACCATGTGGATATACAGAATGTACATGGGTGGAAAGGGTGCCCAGATGACCTCCAGGAAGCGATATGGGCTATGGTGGTTTTACATGATTTCATTATGACATTGTTGATGCAACTTTGTGAGACTGCACTAGGTTCACATGGAAACAATCATTTATTGGTGAAATGTGTTTTAATAGGAAATGGTACATATTGTAACGTAATAAAAAAAAATGCTGTATATCAACCGATTAATAAATTCAAATTTGGACTGGGGGTGTAACGCAGAGGACAGGCTAGCCGACGACCCAATGAGGGTGCAGAACGCCTTCCAGAACCGAGACGAGAACTGAGGGCCCCGGTCGGAGACCATGTCCACGGGCGTTCCATGGATGCGAGACCATGTCCACGGGCGTTCCATGGATGCGGAAGACGTGCTGCACCATAAGCTGGGCCGTCTCCTTGGCCGAGGGTAGTTTGGGGAGAAAAATGAAGTGGGCGACCTTGGGAAATCGGTCGACCACCGTCAGGATGGCAGTATTGCCCTCAGACGGGGGGAGACCCGTGACGAAATCCAGGGATATGTGGGACCAAGGACTGTGAGGGACAGGCAGAGGTTACAGAAGGCCAGCCGGAGCTTGCAGAAGAGTCTTGTTCTGAGCACACACGGTGCAAGTGGCGACGAATGCAGAGATGTCTGGAACCATGGTGGGCCACCAAAAGCGTAGTCGCAGAAACGCCAGTGTCCGCCGGGAGCCCGGGTGGCAGGCAGCCCTGGAGGAATGGGCCCACTCCAGGTAGTTTCGGGGGAGGGGTGGTGCAGAAAAAATAAATTGCCCCTGCTGAAGATGTCTATATCAGTTTGCTAATACAGGACTAGTAAAGGCCCAGTCCACTGCTTTTGTGAAAAGACTGTAAAATGTATTTCAGTGTTCACCAGCAGTTTTTTTTATCTGATAAATCTGGTGTAATATAAAAATATCTGCTGGATATGTTTCCTATGTTTTCCAGCAAATGAAAATGATTTCTACGTGATAACATTCCCTTTCCTAGATGCTTATCCAGAGCAATTTATGGTACTGAATGCATATATTTTCAGACTTTTTCTTACTGGTCACCCGTGGGAATCAAACCCACAACCCTTGCATTCCAACAACATTATCAAATCACATCATCACAAACTACTTGATGTCTCAATGTACACAATTACTGTTTCGTGCATTATTTTTCTTCATGGTGTTGGAAAGTCTACAGAGACAATGCAGTAATGTACATTTACATTAAGTGGTTTGTAAGGATGGTGAATTAATACTGCACAAACAGTGATTGTTTTCCATGTTATTTGATATAGAAAAATCTTTAATTTGATGCTGTCACGCCTCTTCCCCCCTGGCACTTGAGGGCGCTAGGCTCCCCAGCATTGCACACATATGTCTGGTTTCCCGCCCTGTTCCCTGCTTCAGCATAGATTGTTGTATGTCCTTGTTTACTGAAGCTGTGCCCGTCTTGTTACCTGTTTGTTTCTGATTTAATGTTGACTCCCCCTACCTGTTTCTCACCTCCGGCGTTGGTCCTTACAGATGGGGCTTTATCGAATGATCGGGCTTTATCGAATACAACAAACATTTATTCAGTAAATGGGAGTCTTGTGAGTGCAACTGTGTTCCTCGGCGTACACATCACGGATAAACTGAATTGTTCCACCCACACAGACATCGTGGTGAAGAAGGTGCAGCAGCGCCTCTTCAACCTCAGGAGGTTGAAGATATTCGGCTTGTCATCAAAAGCACTCACAAACTTTTACAGATGCACAATCGAGAGCATCCTGCTGTATCACCGCCTGGTACGGCAACTGCTCCGCCCACAACCGTAAGGCTCTCCAGAGGGTAGTGAGGTCTGCACAACGCATCACCGGGGGCAAACTACCTGCCTTCCAGGACACCTACAGCACTCGATGTCACAGGAAGGCCATAAAGATCATCAAGGACAACAACCACCCGAGCCACTGCCTGTTCACCCAGCTATCCTCCAGAAGGCGAGGTCAGTACAGATGCATCAAAGCAGGGACCGAGAGACTGAAAAACAGCTTCTATCTCACGGCCATCAGGCTGTTAAGCAGCCACCACTAAGATTGAGTGGCTGCTCCCATACATGTAAAACATGTTTCACTAGCCACTTTAACAAAGGCTAAACTGTGTTTTGCAATATTGCACTTGTGATTTCATGAATATGAATATTTTCCAGTAATATTATTTGACTGTTGCACTATGCTATTCAGCGTTGCTGATGACAATTATACCGGATCTGGGATGGGTGGTTCAGAGAGGTTACTGACTCCCCATCCCGCATGCGGGAGCGTAATCATCGCCTGAAACTAATTAGCATAACGCAATGGACATAAATATTCCTAGAAAATATTCCTATTCATGAAAATCACAAGTGAAATATATTGAGACACAGCTTAGCCTTTTGTTAATCACCCTGTCATCTCCGATTTTCAAAATATGCTTTACAGCCAAAGGTAGACAAGCAATTGTGTAAGTTTATCGATAGCCTAGCATAGCATTTTGTCCAGCTAGCAGCAGGTAACTTGGTCACGGAAATCAGAAAAGCAATCAAATTAAATCGTTTACCTTTGATGAGCTTCGGATGTTTTCACTCACGAGACTCCCAGTTAGATAGCAAATGTTCCTTTTTTCCCGAAATATTATTTTTGTAGGCGAAATAGCTCCGTTTGTTCTTTACGTTTGGCTGAGAAATCGTCCGTAAACTGCAGTCACGAAAACCGCAAAAAATATTCCAATTTAGCTCCATAATATCGACAGAAACATGGCAAACGTTGTTTATAATCAATCCTCAAGGTGTTTTTCAAATATCTATTCGATAATATATCCATCGGAACAATTCGGTTTTTCAATAGGACCGATTGGAGTAATGACTACCTCTGTATTTTAGGCGAGAGTCTCTCTGGGGGCATCAGATGACCACTTGCGCAATGTAGCCGCCTACGGCTATTCTTCAACATAAATGCGTAAAACTACGTCACAAGGCTGACACCTTGGGGAATACGTAGAAAGCGTAATCTGGTTGATAGCCCATTCACAGCTCAATAGGGACTCATTGGAACGCAGAGCTTTCAACACATGGGGCACTTCCGGATTGGATTTTTCTCAGGCTTTCGCCTGCAACATCAGTTCTGTTATACTCACAGACAATATCTTTACAGTTTTGGAAACGTTAGAGTGTTTTCTATCCTAAGCTCTCAATTATATGCATATTCTAGCATCTTGTCCTGACAAAATATCCCGTTTACTATGGGAACGGTTTTTTTTTTTCAAAAATGAAAATACTGCCCCCGAGGCACAACAGGTTTTAAGCAGCCACCACTAAGATTGAGTGGCTGCTGCCATACATGTAAACAATGTTTCACTAGCCACTTAGAGCTCCCCCCTACATTGTGCAATTTCCGCCTGAAGACATACCCAAATCTAACAGCCTGTAGCTCAGGCACAGAAACAATTATATGAATTTTCTTGGTACCATTTGAAAGAAAACACTCTGCAGTTTGTGTAAATGTGAATTGAATGTAGGAGAATATTACACAATAGATCTAGTTTAGATAAAACAATGAAAAAAAACATATGTTTTTTATTTTTTATTTTTGTATCATCTTTAAAATGAACAAGATAAAACAAACATTCAGATAGGATGATGGGGACAATTTCAATGAAATATTTTAGAGGGCAACAGTACTTGTGCAAAGTTTCAGAATGATAACTTCCAAAATGATTGTGCTACATGGCATTTATCATGAAGTCACCCAGGTGTCCCACACAAGTAGCCCAAATGTACCCAAAGTGGCCAAATTGGTGAAGGTATACATTTTAAAACAAATAACTATATACAAAATAACACACCCCGCCCCAAAAATTGAGAAAAAAAATTGAGAAAAAAACATTGAGAAAAATAAATGAAAATAATAATAATTATTGATAAAAAATATGTGAAAATATATATATGTATATACATTTACAAAATGACATGGGTAACTATTTTCACACTTTCAATAATTGGAAAGACCCTCAGTCCTCTATCAAATCAAATCTATTTATATAGCCCCAGCCTAAAACCCCAAACAGCAAGCAATGCAGGTGTAGAAGCACGGTGGCTGGGAAAAACTCCCTAGAAAGGAAAAAACCTAGGAAGAAACCTAGAGAGGAACCAGGCTATGAGGGGTGGTCAGTCCTCTTCTGGCTGTGCCGGGTGGAGATCACAGTGGTTGTAGAGGGTGCAACAGGACAGCACCTCAAGAGTAAAAATTAACATTTTAGGGTTCCATAGCCGCAGGCAGAACAGTTGAAACTGGAACAGCGGCAAGGCCAGGTGGACTGGGGACAGCAAGGATCATCATGCCAGGTAGTCCTGACGCATGGTCCTAGGGCTCAGGTCCTCCGAGAGAGAGAAAGAGAGAATTAGAGAGAGCGTACTTAAATTCACACAGGACACCGGATAAGACTGAAAATGTTCAGTTAGAATAGTTTCACATATGAGCCCTGTATCAACAGGTATAATAAACAGATATATATATATAGAGAGAGTACAGGGAACATAAGGTTGAATATATTATTATGACCTGCTAGATCTACAGTCTCTTTTATATTATGACATTTCAGCTAGATCTACTGTCTCTATTATATTACAACAGACCAGCTGTATCTACTGTCTCCATTTCACTTTGGCCATTGTTGTGGGCCTGCCCTTCCCTCAACAGCCTCAAACATGTTATTTCATGTGGGTTGGGGTGGGGCAGCAGACACACGCATCTCACATTTCATGACATTACATGTTTATATATTGCTTCTAAAATTAAAAAAAAAATCACAAATAATATTTTATATTATTAATTTCAAACAAGGGCATTAGCATGATAAGAACTTACCTCATGTCCTCTCCCGTTCAAAAAATATTCCTCCACAATCGCTAAATGAATCGTCCTACAACAATCTCTGTCTCACTTTCCCAATCAATTTATTCTAAAATTGTGTGTACATCTGTATATCTAGACTTAGATTTAGCTTTCCCTGACTTATTCGCCATAATGATTGATATACTGTATAAACTGCTGAATCTGCCCGTTCACCAAACAATGCAGTGCGTAATATGGGTTTCTCCTTCCGGTATGAAACTTCAATAGCGAATGACTCACTTTACGCTGTAGCTTACTATATGGGTTGGTCTTGCAACACATAAACATGGCGTATTTCCGTTTAGCTCAGCTCATTGGCTATCTACCCAGCTAGATTCCAAGACGATCAGTGGTCATTGGGTTAAAAGACAGTCACTCAACGAAACAGCGGGCAAATCATTGGTGCACAATGATGTCATGACTTGTTGTCTTCAAATCGGTTTCTTCCAGTCAATACATCCCGCGAAATGGCCCATCAGGTTTGATTGTGTTACAAACAAACTAGTTGATTGCAGTGAAACCAAACATGACTGGAAAAGTCACGTTCTGTGTGGGTTATTTACCTGGAATGTGTCGTCGAAAATGGAATGAGTTGGAATTCACGACACAAGCGGTTCACAAAATGTTTCGTGTTAGGCTATAAAAATAGATTTGATCAAACAAAAGATCATTCATTGTGTAACAATGAGCATTGGAATTGCAAACAGACGAAGATCGTCAAAGGTACACCATTTATTTTAATGCAGTTTGTGATTATGTTACGCCTGTGCTGGTTAATATATATATATTTTTTTTATGGGGCTCTATGCTCAGATAATCGCATCGTATTCTTTCGCAGGAAATCATTTTTTAAATCTGACAGCGCAGTCGGATTAACAAGATTCTAGGCTTCCGATACATGTGAGACACTTGTCTTTTCATGAATGTTTAATATGACTATTTATGTAGCGATCACTGTATGTTGTGGAATTTCAACCCGCTAGCGGGTTCCGTGCTCAGAGGGGTTATTTACACTGATGGCCTAGGAACAGTGGGTTAACTGCCTTTTTCAGGTGCAGAACAACAGATTTTTACCTTGTCAGCTCAGGGATTTGATCTAGCAACCACTAGGCTACCTGCCTTAATTACTGTCAATACAATCCATCTTAAAGTAAAGGTAAGATTTCTAGGAAACTCAGAGTTTATATTGCAGTTAAATAAAACATTCACCTCAACAAATCAATCATATTGTCTTGGCTGCAAAGAACCTGAATATACATTTGCAGTTGGGATCATCTTATTCAGGTACAAAGTATTTTACTATTGCAATGCAAGTTTTCAGACTATATCATTTTTGGAATACTTAGCATTTTTAACAGGGACAGATACATGAGAGTGGTCTGTTGTTCTTCTGTGAACCTGTTATCCCACAATCATACAAAGATGTTATTAGTTCATTGTTATTATGTTCCCCCATATATTTGTAGTTGGGATGGACTGTAAATGCCCTGCTTCCAGTTGGTAGTGGTCTGTGTGTAGCATTGATATTTGAAAAATTGAGTAACTGGTGCTATAATTTAATAACTTGAGGTATAATTTAATAACATATGCTATAAAAAATGGACTACATGAAACATTCAATTTTAAACGATTCATTCATTTTGTTCTATTTAACCCAAACATCATGTCGGGAGGTTGTTGATTTTAAATAACATGTAGAATATAGTTACTTCTATATTCATTCTGTTGTTGGAACAGGTTCCACCTCTGCAAATATGTGATAGCCCTCTCATTGCTAACCACTTGGGTCAACAGGTACAAATAGTAGGCTACACAAGCATATAAGGGATTACTATCTTTACATTAATGCTTTAATTAAACTTTTTACTGAGACCAACAATTTGAGATGTCTGCTCTGCCATTCTACTATTCTGTAACAAAGCCTTGTGGAAATGATTCTCATCTTAGGAATTGTTCATTTTTTCTCCATGTTTCTTCTCAGAGATTCAGTGGTGACTGGCCTCAATACACTGCAGTGACATTTACGACCAAGACAACTGGAACCAGGAGAAAGAAATGAACAGGGGGGCATCCCAGTCGGTCCACCATTGTAAGTTACAACCTGACAGAAACCAGCAATACTTTTTCATAGATATCAATTACAGTTTATTTTCTACAGTTTAAAGGAGTGTAATTCCCAGAGTTACTAGCCAATCCTATATACAGTGTCTGGCTTGTGCTTTTTTGTTTCACTGATAATTTTAGAAATCAAGTGTGAATACATTTGCAGTATGTTAAATTAGTAGGCAATTTCCAGGAGTTGACCTTTGCTGACAGTTTTGTAAATCACCCTTTGTACCATTATAAAAGCTCAATTGTAAATAATGTGATGAGTTAGATAATGTTGAATGATGAATTGGTTTGCTATCTTGTTGTATGTTTTATGGGTTACAGTACACACTGTGTTCTCCTGTTCAGGTCTCAGAGAGTAAAGAACACTGTATAGTCATAGTCTCCTGCATGGACTGGATCAGACTGGCTGCTGTTCCACACTCTTGCCTTCATACATTTAAAATAGATTTGAAACAACATCAATATCAATAGTTAATTATTTTTGTAAAACTATGCATTCATAGAAACTTCAAAATATGAAATATTTTGAAATTACGTAATGTACTGTACATAAATTAAACCTGAACACAAAGGTGGACAATGGAAATACAACCATTTTATTAAGAATGCTGGAGTTCAAGGTGAACTGCCTTGTCAACTGTGTTCCTCCAAATATATTAGGTTATTTCTCCATAACTGATATTGTGAACTAAAAAACCCTGTACATAACTGCAACCAACCCAGGTTCCCAGAACCAGATTAAGCCTAGTAATACAAATCATTAGAAGATCCCTATTGAAAATGCTTGTAAATCCAGGACAAATCTTAATCTGGTTCCCTCAATGTTCAGGATGGAAATGCACTTACACAATATACTGAGAAGTACGGTAATAACCCTGCTTCTGGTCATCTTGTTGAGTAGCTATTACACTATGCCGATGTCATCTGACAATAACACGAAGTTTGTCATATGTAAATAAAAATCCAAGACCGACCTGATAGGCTGGTGATGACAATCATTGCTTCCTGTAACATTGTAATGGTCTTGTTTTGTACGTTCAACTTGTTCAACAATGCTGCTCTGTATCCATGATATTTAAACCGACTGATCATCTTCTGATGTCCGGTTTCCCAGACAGAGTCAGCCTTGCATTTAAAACTATTTTCAGTGGAGAATAGTCCTTGAACACGATTCTTAGTGTACCATCTTGTTAGATCTGTATCTGGGAAACCTGCCTGCAGAGTTGAAATGAAGCCAGAAGTTGTCTAATTAGAGCTGTTATGTCATTATGCACCGTTCTTTGTATTGTTTGTTATCAATCTAAATATTGTTGATTTAAAGGAGTAGGCCTAATTCCATGTTAGTTCATCCAGTATGAGGAGAAGACAAATGTGGCTTTTAAAGACAACGTGAATGATATACTCAGCTACGACTTCGAGGATGATATGCAAAAAAAGTATTTGGAGTTACTAAGTATTGTACTTTGACAGGAATTGGTACAGTTTGTTTAATTACAGACTTATTCAATAAACAGAAATATGTGGCTGAGAACTAAGAATGTCTTAAACATCCCTAATTCTAAAACAGTTAAAAGCACTGGGGGGAAAAATGATAATAAAAGGACACTGATAATGAGATCAATATAACAAAGACTGCAAAAATTTAAATGTAAGAATACTTTGTTGGAAACGTTTACAGAAGACAGAACCCAATATCAGGATTATCCATGTATGAACAGGTTTCCGTTGTTTATTGTACACTGGTGCAAAACATTGAACAGGAAAGTTCACAGATTTAAGTTGAAGCAATTTCATTCCCAGTCTGACCACCTGACATCAGAGTACACACTCTCCTCTGGTGCCTCTCTCTTCTTTCTTCCTCTTTTAGTTTTTCTCCCAGCGAAATTCAATGCAGCATAATTCAACGTATCTGCATCTTCATCCTGTGAATAATCATATTTTATCGCCATTCTGTTAAGATAAAACATATACAGTGCCTTGCGAAAGTATTCGGCCCCCTTGAACTTTGCGACCTTTTGCCACATTTCAGGCTTCAAACATAAAGATAGAAAACTGTATTTTTTTGGGAAGAATCAACAACAAGTGGGACACAATCATGAAGTGGAACGACATTTATCGGATATTTCAAACTTTTTTAACAGATCAAAAACTGAAAAATTGGGTGTGCAAAATTATTCAGCCCCTATACTTTCAGTGCAGCAAACTCTCTCCAGAAGTTCAGTGAGAATCTCTGAATGATCCAATGTTGACCTAAATGACTAATGAGGATAAATACAATCCACCTGTGTGTAATCAAGTCTCCGTATAAATGCACCTGCACTGTGATAGTCTCAGAGGTCCGTTAAAAGCGCAGAGAGCATCATGAAGAACAAGGAACACACCAGGCAGGTCCGAGATACTGTTGTGAAGAAGTATAAAGCCGGATTTGGATACAAAATATTTCCCAAGCTTTAAACATCCCAAGGAGCACTGTGCAAGAGATAATATTGAAATGGAAGGAGTATCAGACCACTGCAAATCTACCAAGACCTGGCCGTCCCGCTAAACTTTCAGCTCATTCAAGGAGAAGACTGATCAGAGATGCAGCCAAGAGGCCCATGATCACTCTGGATGAACTGCAGAGATCTACAGCTGAGGTGGGAGACTCTGTCCATAGGACAACAATCAGTCGTATATTGCACAAATCTGGCCTTTATGGAAGAGTGGCAAGAAGAAAGCCATTTCTTAAAGATATCCATAAAAAAGTGTAGTTTAAAGTTTGCCACAAGCCACCTGGGAGACACACCAAACATGTGGAAGAAGGTGCTCTGGTCAGATGAAACCAAAATTGAACTTTTTGGCAACAATGCAAAACGTTATGTTTGGCGTAAAAGCAACACAGCTCATCACCCTGAAAACACCATCCCCACTGTCAAACATGGTGGTGGCAGCATCATGGTTTGGGCCTGCTTTTCTTCAGCAGGGACAGGGAAGATGGTTAAAATTGATGGGAAGATGGATGGAGCCAAATACAGGACCATTCTGGAAGAAAACCTGATGGAGTCTGCAAAAGACCTGAGACTGGGACGGAGATTTGTCTTCCAACAAGACAATGATCCAAAACATAAAGCAAAATCTACAATGGAATGGTTAAAAAATAAACATATCCAGGTGTTAGAATGGCCAAGTCAAAGTCCAGACCTGAATCCATCGAGAATCTGTGGAAAGAACTGAAAACTGCTGTTCACAAATGCTCTCCATCCAACCTCACTGAGCTCGAGCTGTTTTGTCTCTCGATGTGCAAAACTGATAGAGACATACCCCAAGCGACTTACAGCTGTAATCGCAGCAAAATGTGACGCTACAAAGTATTAACTTAAGGGGGCTGAATAATTTTGCACGCCCAATTTATCAGTTTTTGATTTGTTAAAAAAGTTTGAAATATCCAATAAATGTCGTTCCACTTCATGATTGTGTCCCACTTGTTGTTGATTCTTCACAAAACAATACAGTTTTATATCCTTTATGTTTGAAGCCTGAAATGTGGCAAAAGGTCGCAAAGTTCAAGGGGGCCGAATACTTTCGCAAGGCACTGTATGTGATGGTATAAACTCACTGGGTCATAACTGAGATTTGTTAGAGCACCTACACCATCTCATTGCTTTAGGCTTTGTTTTGTACTCTGAATGGGATATTCAATATTTAATAATAAAAAGTACAAAAGTAATGTCAACAGCCAAATCAATGGGCAGCAAAGTTATACAAATCTATTTATTTACCTGGCCATTTCACTGTTCCACTGTTGAGCTGTCATGTCCGATATGCTGAGATGCACCTGCTTTTCCCATGAGAGAAAACAAGCAACAAGCATAACCATGACAGGATATTCCCAGAGAAGCAAGATATTTGGCTACAGATATCCGAAAATGTATTTGTACCAATCTACAATTTGCAGTACTAAACAGCTCACCATTACAATGTTCACAAATCGGCCTTGTTTTTCTGGTGCAGACAAGGATACCGATCACAATCACACTTAAAGCCAACGTTGCTCCCAGAGGGATAATGACAGGATCTGCTGCTTTTTCTAAACCAAAAAGAATTTGCATGTTCAATGAACTAGCTTATTACAATATTATAAGTAACTGAAGTGGTATGATGATCAACACAATACACAGTATATTCCCAATACAGTATACCGGCAGTAAAGTATTCGAGAAATCTGATTTTCTTTCCTCACTTTTTTACAATTTCATTTGAGAATTAAACTTCCTTCATCTTTGCATATACACTCCCATTCAAAGGTTTGGGGTCACTTGGAAATGTCCTTGTTTTTGAAAGAAAAGCACATGTTTTGTCCATTAAAATAACATCAAATTGATCAGAATTACAGTGTTGACATTGTTAATGTTGTAAATGACTATTGCAGCTGGAAATGGCTGATTTTTTATGGAATATCTACATAGGCGTACAGAGGCCCATTATCAGCAACCATCACTCCTGTGTTTCAAAAGCACATTGTGTTAGCTAATCCAAGTTTACCATTTTAAAAGGCTAATTGATCTTTAGAAAACCCTTTGCAATTATGTTAGGACAGCTGAAAACTGTTGTCCTGATTAAAGAAGCAATGAAACTGGTCTTCTTTAGTGGTTGAGTATCTGGAGCATCAGTATTTGTGGGTTCAATTACAGGCTCAAAATGGCCAGAAAATTGTACAACGCTGTGGCAGATTCATTAAATATTAGCCGCAAAACAAAACGTCTCAACGTCAACAGTGAAGAGGTGACTCCGGGATGTTGGCCTTCTAGGCAGAGTCTTTATTTCTGGCCATCTGGAGCCTGTAATCGAACCCACAAAAGCTGATTCTCCAGATACCTAACTAATTTAAAGAAGGCCGGTTGTATTGCTTCTTTAATCAGGACAACAGTTTTCAACAGTTTTCAGCTGTGCTAACATATTTGCAAAAGGGTAGATCAATTAGCCTTTTAAAATGATTAACTTGGATTAGCTAACACAATGGGCCATTGGAACACAGCAGTGATGGTTGCTGATTATGGGCATCTGTACGCCTATGTAGATATTCTATTAACAATCAGCCCTTTCCTGCTATAACAGCCTCCACACTTCTAGGAATGTCACGACTTCTACCGAAGTTCGGGCGGTGCTCGGCGTTCGACGTCACCGGTCTTCTAGCCATCATTGATCCATTTTTCATTTTCCATTGGTTTTGTCTTGTCTTCCCACACACCTGTTTTCAATCCCATTCATTACCTGTTGTGTATTTACCCTCTGTTTCCCCTCATGTCTTTGTCAGAGATTGTTTATTGTCAGTGTAGTGTTTTTGTTGTATAGGTCTTCGTACCCATATTTGTTTATGTTATTTTCCTGTTTAGTGTTATGGAGCATGTTACTATGACATTATTAAAAGACTCCATTTTACACTCCGTTTGACTCTCCTGCGCCTGACTTCCCTATACACATATGCCTGACAAGGAAGTAGTTACACTAGATGTTGGAACATTGCTGCTCGTACTTGCTTCCATTCAGCCACAAGAGCATTGGTGAGGTCGGGCACTGATGTTGGGGGATTAGGCATGGCACGCAGTCAGCGTTGCAATTCATCCCAAAGGTGTTCGATGAGCATGAGGTCAGGGCTACTTGCAGGCCAGTCAAGTTCTTCAACACTGATCTCGACAAACCGTTTTTGTATGGACCTCGCTTGTGCACGGGGCATTGTCATGCTGAAACAGGGAAAGGCTTTCCCCAAACTGTTGCCACAAAGGTGGAAAAACAGATTTGCCCAGACTGTCATTGTATGCTGTAACGTTAATACTTCCCTTCACTGGAACTAAGGGTGGCAGGGTAGCCTAGTGGTTAGAGCGTTGGACTGGAAGGTTGCAAGTTCAAACCCCTGAGCTGACAAGGTTTTCAAATCTGTCATTCTGCCCCTGAACAGAAAGTTAACCCACTGTTCCTAGGCTGTTATTGAAAATAAGAACTTGTTCTTAACTGACTTGCCTGGTTAAATAAAGGTAAAAAAGGGGCCAAGCCATAACCAGGAAAACAGCCCCAGACCATTATTCCTCTAACAAACTGTTTCACTTTGCACAGTGCATTGGGGGCAGTTAGCGTTCTCCTCGCATCCGCCAAAACCCAGAATTGTCTATCGGACTGCCAGATCTCTGGAGTGATGAATCACGCTTCACCACTCCAGAGAATGTGTTTCCACAGCTCCAGAATCCAATGGCGGTGAGCTTTACACCACTCCAGCCTACGCTTGGCATTGCACATGGGGATCTTAGGCTTGTGTGCGGCTGCTCGGCCATTGTGCTGATGTTGCTTCCAGAGGAAGTTTGGAACTCGGTAGTGAGTGTGGACAGTGCTACGCACTTCAGCACTCGACAGTCCCATTCTGTAGGCTCTTAGATGTTTCTACTTCACAATAACAGCACTGACAGTTGACCAGGGCAGCTCTAACAGGGCAGAAATTTGACGAACTGACTTGTTGGAATCCTAAGATGGTACCACGCAGGCTGTTTTGTAAGGCTATTCTACTGCCAATGTTTCTCTATGGAGATTGCATGGTTGTGTGCTCATTTTTATACACCTGTCAGCAACGTGTGTGGCTGAAAAAGCCAAATTCACTCATTTGAATGAGGGTATTACTTCTAACACAGAAATAGGTTACCATCCAACAGACATTCCCATCATGATGGATAAATTCACTACTCCACTTGTTTAATCTTGTCATTACTACACATTTGCACTGACTGATCAACATTGCAAGATTCTTTTCAGTGTTCCCAAAATTCCTCAAGAACCCATCCACATGTAAAATGTAGCCAGGGTTGCGCAGGGGAATCCTCAGCTAAATAAGTTACTTTGATAAATATATCTGTACACACAGGAAATGTAATTGACTTAGTGTAGTTTAGCTGTTTTTATGTAAAACCATCCTCCCATCACCTTAGAATAGAACGAGTAATGTCTATGAAATATATCTGTAGTAGTCAGGAAAATTCATTTTGTAAGAAAAAACACTAGAACTTTATTTGAAGCGGCAATTTATTTTCAGATACATTTAGCATATGGAAATGTTGTGTACTATATATATAGCAATAAGGACCGAGGCGGCCAGAGTACCTTAGTTCTATTATAAATACGTTTTTTGTGTAATACCTGTGGTATATTGTCTGATATACACATGACTGAAATGCTGTTTCAGCCAATCAGCATCCAGGACCCAAAATACACAATTTATAATGTTGTATAATCACCTTTCGGTTTAAAAACATGGAAATTAAACACAAAGACTGAGTCTGAAAATAGAAGGAAATTCACATGTGAAATAACAGAGACAGGTTGCTTAAGATTCAAACCTTCTCAAACAGCCTAAGACAGAGATGTTCCACCATTTATGTGATTTATACTGTATGTTATGAATTGGGAGGAAAGGCAACACTTTATATTAAGACCTGGGAACGAAGGCAACACTGCTGACCTGGGAAGGAAGGCAACACTGTATATTAAGAACTTGGAGAGAAGTCAACACAAACACTGACTGCTATGATTCTCAATCTTTAACACTAATGCCATCTCTTGGTAAGAGGAGGCATGACATTTGGAAGAGGAAATTGTTCATTGATAATATTCAGATCGTGACAGAAAGAGTGTAAAAAGAGTTTGATGATGATATCAACACTATATGATAATGAGTACATGAACAATTTGTTTGAGAAAACAACATTCAAATCTATTTTAGCATAATCCTAATACAACAACACTTTTACCACTAGTTATTACCTATTATAACAAGCAACAGCATTGAGCTTCAGCAAATAAGTATGTCACACATAAATCACACTCTTCTGACAGAAACGTAATTGTAGAAACAATGGCAACAAAATGTAAGATCTATTTGCTGGAATTTTAGCATTGAATTAGTCAGTTTCAGTCCCATCCAAAGCTTTTCACATCAGAGTAGACACTCTCTCCGCCCATCGCGTCGCTCTTGGCCTCGGCTGGAGTTGTGTTTTGAGGGAAAGTCAGAGCAGAGTACTGCAGCACGTCCTCACCGTTTCCCTGAGAAGAAAAATAACACATTACCGAGACAAACAATTAGAACATCTAAATTAAATCTAAGATTTATCTGAATAATACTTTATCCTGCACATGATGATGATCTATTCTGATCTATTATCTATACTTATGCCTTGGTCTTAGCTACTGCCAAAATGTAATGTCTATTGAATAGTTGTGATGATTGCATGGCCAGTAGTTAATTATAATTCAGATAAAATCATTTCATACCTGATCACTTTGCTGATCGGAACTGGGAACTTCACCACCGGATTGAAGTGGAATGGCTCCTGCTTCAGTAAGAATACATCAAATTACTAGCTTTGATCAGTTCATTTCCATTTCTGATCAAACCATCAGGTATTTATCTCATTTAAGGCAGGGTGAACAAAACCTACAGAAAACAACTACAGAAGTATGCAATGTAATCATATGCCAAATTACAGGAAACACATTAATATATTGTGATTTCATGAATTTTACCCATGGGTATGTCCAAATACTTACAGCCATTAATCTGATTATTTAATACCAAACTAAAAACGAAAACATATATACAAATCAACCAAATGCTTCTCAGATAAAATTATTATAATCACAATTGACTTACCATTACAACAGTCACAGATGGTTTTATTCTTCCTTGTGTACATGAGGTATGTTATCAGAACGATACACATTAACAGTGCTTCCCCGAGGATGAATGTTACTGGAATCAGCACATTCCTTCTGGGGTTTTCTGTTCACAAGGAAGACAAGAAAGCAGTCAGAAGTTAATCCCATTATCATATGGAATGCATAATCAGAAATACTGAAAATCTAGTGTTCTTCACAATCATTTCATTATATACTGTATATCAAGATAGTGAATGACGGTTCAACTGGGCCAAACACGTTAGCTGATATTGAATAAGTATCAGTTACCCTTCATCACCTACCGGTATCCAATATTGTTCCATTACAATGTGGAGTCACAGAGTCTCCTGGTGGGACTGGGTCAGACACTGATTTGGACTGTGAGCCTACCAAATACATTTGTTTTTAATTCATTCCAAATGTAAAAGTATTTCAATCCAATATCTTCCTATCAACAATGTTTTCTGTGAAGTGGGAAAAAAGCAACAAAGATATTTTTCAAAAAGACAAAATTAAAAAAGCATTAGTTTCAATTATTGTTATTATAGACAGGACTCCATAGTCTTACTAGGTGCTTAAGAAAAGTTAAAGAACACAAGTTGAAGTCATATAATCAAATGAGTTAACTAGCGGTTCTTAACTAGCAAAAAAATAAATCATAATTTCCGTGGACAATAAGTGTTGCATTTCCAAATTTCACTTTATCTATAGTATATAGCTGAATAAATGAGCTTTTCCTCTGAAATGAGCACATTAAATTCTTTTAGCTCATATATTACATTGATATGCTGAGGAGTTGTAAACCGTTCCTTGTATGTCACATCACTTGAACTTGTATTGTACATTGCAATGACTTCAGTGTACTTTCTAATAACATGTTTAAACCAGAAGATGGATAGCAACTGTTCAGTTAGTTGGACACATTCAAGGGTCAAAAGCTTCCCAAGCTTAACGGTCACCGTATGGAGATGGTCAGTGACAGAATCTGTTGGAGAAGCATAAAATACTACACTTGTGGAACTTAAGTGAAAATGAGTTAATTATTTATGAACACACCAATAATGAAAATGAGAAATGATAATGAAGCATTGGGCCATACTTACATACTGTGTTGACCAAAAGGATAAATACACAGGTTTGGATCATCTTTGCATCTTCAGACTACTAAAAAAAAACAATACACAGGGCTGGATCACTTCTGCATCTTCAGACTACTAAAAAAAAACAATACACAGGGCTGGATCACTTCTGCAGCTAATAAAGAAAGCCCCATTTGAATTGTTTTGCTGTACTAAAGAGAGGTTGGCTAAACTTATTAGACATTTTGATTGGTTGTCTCAGGTTAGATGGTCTGTGAAAGGCCAACGTCATCCACAAAACATACTGCTATATTGGGCTCAGAAATGTTACGCAAGTTGGTTGATATGAAGCACCTTTTTTGTCATATGTTTGGACCTTTTATAGGCCCAGTTTGTGGCTAGTGAAGAGAACAATCCATGGAAAACATAAAACATGACAGAGATGGAGCCATGCAGAGCTACCAATGATGCTAGGTACAAAACATTTTACTCTGTCTTATTTTATGAGCAAACCTCTAAGCCAGCTATTTAATTTCATTACCAACTACAGTGTGTCACATTCACATAGTCATTATTGTCACTAACATCTATAGGACAGTCACATGGCTAACATTTATAGTTCTAGCGTTCACTGCAGGTTCAATATTTTCTATTTAGATTCAGGAGACTTTTTGTCATCTTGTCCGAGATGTAGTTTTTAGAGTATAAATATACCATGTGGTTGTGTGTTCAGAGATGGACAGATATGTGGAGGGCAGGTTTACCAGACCACAGACAGCAGCTAAAAAGTGAGACACTCTAACTACAAAGTTCAGATAAATGTGTGCAAAGTTCACACAACCATTGTTGTTTACACTTTGTGGTTAAAGGTTAAAACCTTGTTTTGCTTGTCAGAAGAAACTGAAACTATTTTGCAAACAGGGTAACCTTTGGCATAACAAATATTGGAGAAATAAGATTGATTTAACTGAAGAGCCTGTGTGAAATACATGTTTTATACAGCAAAATACATGTCTTACAATAGCTACATTGTCTGTTGTGTTCACAGGTAGATTATAAGGTAATTCTACACAGGATCTAATGTAGAGTCAAGCTGTATCCAGGCCGTGATTGGGAGTCCCATAGGGCGGCCCACAATTGGCCCAACGATGTCCGGGTTTGGCCGGTGTAGGCTGTACTTGTAAATAAGAATTTGTTCTTTACTGACTTGCCTAGTTAAATAAAGGTTAAATAATAATGAATAAATAAAAACTGGCAATGCTACACATTGTTGGTAATAAATCGTCAGTGACTGTTTGAAGATGTGAAACATTACTTTATTCCTCATTAGCAGAACATCACTGCCATCATGTGGCTACAGAATGAACAGAATATAATCTAAGAACGGTGTCACTAGTTAACACAGCCACAAAGTCCAAATTAAAGACCCAGTAAAGGGAATCAAGTAGAGCAGAAATTATATGTTCCTGAAATCGAAACAACTACTACAAGGGAAGAAACATGCAGTAAAATAAATAAATCAATGGAACAAGAGTTTGAGGAAGAGGTCATGGTAGGGGCCACCACAGAAAGCATCTATTAACAACAACACACACTATACTTTTATACTTTATAGTTGAAGTGGTTGGTTGAATTGTTTGGATGAAAGCAATGTCTTATGCTTTTGATTTAAGTTTATAAAAATAAGAAATTGTGAAATATCTCATTTGCAAGAGTTTTTTAGTTGTTGAGCAAACTCATATCACACTTTTCAGGGGATTTGGTGGATCAAGCATTAATCAAGCATTAAGCTAATTGTCACATGTGGAAGTTCAGTATTCAGTAAGGTAGGACGAACACAGCTGTACTTTTGTTTGAAATTCATCCAAGTTTGTTTACAGTCCAGGTTTTAAAAAAAGTAATGAGCATTCAGCCTAAAAATAGTAGCAAAGTCACACTAGTAGTAGTTGTAGTAGTAGTCATAGTAACAGTAGTTAGTAGGAGTAGTAGTAGTAGTTGCTGTTGTAGTAGTAGCAGCAGCAGTATTTGTAGTAGTAGTAAAAGTAGTAGCACACCAATTTACTATCATAGAATATCAAAAGTAAAATACCAAACTAGCACAATTGGCTAAGCGTCATTCGGGTTTGGCCTGTGTAGGCCGTCATTGTAAATAAGAATTTGTTCTTAACTGACTTGCCTAGTTAAATAAAGGTCAAATAAAAATACATTAATAAAAAAGCTGGCATTGCTAAACATTGTGGGTAATAAATTGACTACACTGTAAAAATGTATGAAAACAAAACTGTGCTTTTTGGTATTCATTTAAGGTTAGCGTTAGGTATAAGGTTAGCAGTTTGGTTAAGGTTAGGGTTAAGGTTAGGTTTAAAATCAGATTTTAAGAAGAGAAGTTGTAGAAATAGATGGCAGGGTTTATGACTGTCTGGTTGTAGTAACTACTGACGACCCAGAAAAGGGAATCAAGTACAGCAGAAATGATATTTTCCTGCAATCGAAGCAACCACTATAAGGGAAGAAACATACAGTAAAAAATTCTAATCAATGGAACAAGAGTTTGAGGATGAGGTCATGGTAGGGGCCACCACAGAAAGCATCTATTAACAACAACACAAATCTACCTGGGATGTATACTTTTATACTTTATGGTTGAAGTGGTTGGTTGAATTGTTTGGATGATAACAATGTTGTCTTATGCTTTTGATTTAAGTTTATAAAAATAAGAAATTGTGAAATATCTAGTAGTATTAGTAGTAGTATTATTATTAGTAGTAATAGTTGTTATTGTTGTTGTTTTAGTAGTAGTAGCTCAGCAGTATTTGTAATAGTAATGGTAGTAGTAAAAGTAGTAGTAGATTTGATTTGCTATTTGCAGTCATAGGCTGAATTGCACACCCATTTACAATCATATAATATCAAAACTGAAATCCCAAACTAGCACAATATTTTAAATATAATAAAATAAAACAAAATATGTAATACACACATAGCAGTCATTTTACAACTACAAGGTATGGGTTGGCAGTTTTAAAAAATACATTAGGTAGGCACCTGGTGCATACATTTCTTAGGCACCTGGTGAGCGCATTGATCAGTTTAGTGAAGTATGGAATGGGAGAGTTCAGTAAATTAGTTAATAGACCAATAAGAGAGTTCTCAACCTATCTGCCAATAACAGCTAGTCTTTTGTTATTCTCTCCCAACTCTGACAACTCCCAGACAGTCCTAGGTAAATTCTTGCTTGAGAAATGGCCCTTTACTAAGAAGATATTTATGTTTGTTTTTTTTGGATTGAAAAACACAGTAAGATACTTGTTACCCAGAAATGATTTGATATTGAGATTAAAACAGCTGCATTGGACCTTTTAAGCAATGTGAGGGTAGGTTTCTATTAGATGGTCAAAGTGTCAGTCAGAGACATTTGATAATAAGATGGTTATAAATCCACAAATATGAATAGATTTAGACAAATACCTTAAAAGACCATGTTTTCAAGAATTTGGTGATAAAATCTTGAAGCCCATTCAAAACAGTATGGGACTTGATGCAGGAAGTATGTGGAAACCCCTTCAAGTAAATGGATTCGGCTATTTCAACCACACCAGTTGCTGACAGGTGTATAAAATCAAGCACACAGCCACGCAATCTCCATACACAGTAAGAAGTCGCTCCATACACTGCCAGGTAGCAGTTGTAAATGAGAACTTGTTCTCAACTAGCCTACCTGGTTAAATAAAGTTAAAATAAAAACACAAACATTGGCAGTAGAATGGCCCGTACTGAAGAGCTCAGTGACATTCAACGTGGCACCGTCATAGGATGCCACCTTTCCACCAAGTTAGTTTGTCAAATTTATGCCCTGCTAGAGCTGCCCCGGCCAACTGTAAGGGCTGTTATTGTGAAGTTGAAACATCTAGGAGCATCAACAGAAGACGGAAGTGAAAGGCCACCAAGCTCACAGAGCTGGACCGCCCAGTGCTGAAGCGCTTTTTGAGTAAAAATCGTTTGTCCTCGGTTGCAACACTCACTACCGAGTTCTAAACTGCCTCTGGATACAAAGTCAGCACAATAACTGTTCATTGGGAACTTCATGAAATGGGTTTCCATGGCCGAGCAACCGCACACAGATCACTGTGCACAATGCTAATCGTCGGCTGGAGTGGTGGACATCTGGAGTAATGATCACACTTCACCATCTGGCAGTCCGGAAGATGAATCTGGGTTTGAACGGATGCCAGGATAACGCTACCTGCCCGAATGCATAGTGCCAACTGTAACATTTGGTGGAGGAGGAATAATGGTCTGGGGCTGTTTTTCATTGTTCGGGCTAGGCCCATTAGTTACAGTGAAGGGAAATGTTAATGCTACTGCATACAATGACATTCTAGACAATTCTATGGTTCCAACTCCGTTGCAACAGTTTGTGGAAAGCCCTTTTCTGTTTCAGCATGACAATGCCCCCATGCACAAAGCGAGGTCCATACAGAAATGGTTTGTCGAGATCGTTGTGGAAGAACTTGACTTGCATGCACAGAGCCCTGGCCTCAACTCCATCGAACACCTTTGGGATGAATTGGAACGCCGACTGTGAGCCAGGCCTAATCCCCCAACATCAGTTCCCGACCTTAATAATGCTCTTGTGCCTGAATGGAAGCAAGTCCCCGCAGCAATGTTCCAACATCTAGTGGAAAGTCTTCCCAGAAGAGTGGAACAGCCAAGGGGGGACCAACTCCACATTAATGCCCATGATTTTGGAATGAGATTTTTGACGAGATGTGTCCACATACCTTTGACTATGTAGTGTACGTTACTACTATATCTTTCACTAAATGCGTATGTATACCCGCAGCATTTCATAGCAAATGTATTGTCCTTGCCTCAAAATGTGGGATATTTAGCTTCACAATTGTGAAATATTTTGCTGTAAAGGTAACACTGTTTTGTGTCTCAATCATTGGATTGTCCGTTTTTTCTTCAACATCTTCAACACCCGAAGTAGTGAATATATTTGAGATCATACGGTATTACATTTATGGCTTGGATACTCCTCCATGCACAAGGACAGTCTGCTGTCCATTGTTATAGCGAACATTGTTGTCCAAGACCTCCAGCTTTATAGGCTAGTCTGACTCTTGAGGGGTTTCCATTCCAAATTTTGTTCTAGAGCAGGTAATTTGTTTAATTTAAAACGTTCGATGGAATTGAAACTGGTAAGGCCCGGAATATATACATCAAACTTGCTAATATATTCATTTTGATTATGTTGACCCTACCTTACATAGAAATAGGGAGAAATTCCATCTCTGAACATCAGATTCAATATAATCTATTAAAGGAAAATAATAGATTTTATACGCCTCCTCCAGATTTCAAGATATCAGTACACCAAGGTTTTTAATGTGTCTTTGTTCATTTCCACTTACATTTACTTTCCATAGAAATGTAAGTTTTCACTCAATTCACTTTGAATCCTGCTACAGCACCATATGTGTCCAACAGTAGTGAAAATAAGTGACAGAGAATGTTCTGGTTCTGATAAATAAATGAAAATGTCATCTGAATACAATATCAAATGTTGATCTCCACCAATCTCTGTGCCTCGGATTGAGCCATGAGTTCTAATTATTGATGCTAGGGTCATCCCTGTCGTGTCCCTTTTGAAAACTTAAATGATTCAGAGATCTGTCCATTGTTAATATAGCTGCTTCAGGGGATGTGGATAATAGCTCAATCCAGGAAATAAATACAGGACCAAAACCAAACTTTTTTAAGACAGCCACCAAATATGCCCATTTTACCCTATCGAATGGATTTGCAGCATCTGTTGATACTGCCACTTTGGGAGCGTTCCAGTTCTTTGTATGATGGATTATGTTGAAAAAACTGAGGAGATTGTCTGTCCTGTTCCGTATAAACCCTGTTTGATCTGAGTGAATGAACTTTTGTATTACTGTTTCTATGCGAAATCTTTGTTTTTAAGTAGGCTGATTATAGCCAAACATAGTGACTGGGGAAGTTAATTTCTCTATAGAGCTGCTGTGAGAATAAGTAACATAGGCTTTAGTAATATTGGGAAAAAAGTGTCTATAAAATTCCGCTGTAATCCATCATTACCAGGAGATTTCCCATTTCGTAGATTATTGATGGCTTCCAACAATTCACCTGGGGTAATGTTTCTATCCATATTCATTTTCTCTGGTTCACTTCTAAATGGTAAAATGGCCCTACTAATGCTGCAATATGTAACTTTTAGGTGACCTGACCAAATTCACATGGAAATAGATCTGTCATTCTCATTGAAAGGAAGTTTAAGAATTGGTAGATTTGCTCTATGTGCGCTATTTCCAGTGGCGACCCCTCATTCAGGTCAAGTGGGGCAGAGCCCATATAGCACCAGTCAGAAGTTTGAACACGCCTACTCATTCCAGGGTTTTTCTACATTTTTACTATTTTCGACATTGCAGAATCATTGTGAACACATCAAAACTATGAATGAACACATATGGAATCATGTTGTAACCAAAAAAGTGATAAACAAATCAAAATATATTTTATATTTGAGATTCTTCAAAGTAGTCACCCTTTGCATTGATGACAGCATTGCACAATATTGGCATTCTCTCAACCAGCTTCACCTGGAATGGTTTTCCAACAGTCTTGAAGGAGATCCCACATATGTTGAGCACATGTTGGCTGCTTTTCCTTCACTCATTCACATGCAACACCATGGGTCAGAAAATATTGAATACATTTTCCATGTTGTCAAGCCAGCATGATTTCTGCCACATTCAAAACTACTGGAAACTTGGAACTGGGAAATCAGTTCCACAACTTGGAACTCACAAAAAAATAGCTCTGACTGAGAAAATACACTTTGAATGGTCATCCAACTCGGGAATTGCAAGTCGGGAATGCAGGCCTATTTCTAGAACTCCGACCTGAAGATCACTGACGTCATGATGCCCCCCCCACTTGTCTTGAAAGCACCACAAATCCAGAGAATGCCAGACCTTGATGACAAAGTTTCATGACAACATTTCCCGACAAGGACCCCAGCGCCAACTTACTGTTCAAGCGAGCACAGGACAGCTGTGAGTCCAAAAATGTATTGTATGCTGTTGCATAAATGATGTAATATGCCAGGGAGATATGTATACTGTAGCTAAGAAAGTAATGCTAAGTGTATGTTGCGTAGTAAGCTGTTAGTAGCCCATGTTACTCACCGTAATATTTTGGTCCCTTTCCACCTCACAACTTAGTCTACTGTTCTGACTTGGTGGTGTACATGTAGCCTATAGCCTGTTTTAGAGAAATGTCATCATCAAATATTGTAAGAGCTTTCATTTTCTGCTTATATGCCCCCTTTTATTTATCCTACAGTTCCGACTTGGTGTACAGGGAGAATATTGTTAGAACATCTCATGTTCTGAATTGTACAGCTGTACATTTCAAAAGTGCTGAACAAATAGTTATATTGACTACGTTCGTCTTAGCTCGCTGATTAATGTCTTAATCAAAATTACGGATAGCCTCTTCTCCGCTCATTGTTCCCTTTTACCATAGTTTGTACATCTTATTTGTCAGTAGAAACCACATATGTTTAAGCAAGTCAGCCATATCAGCTATGTTTTTAAAAAGGCTGTAATGAGGCTGAATGACTTTTTTTTCTGCCAGACAAAACTCCATAGCCAGATGTAGCAGTGGTAAGGATTCACTCCATGGTGCAGAAAAGTAAACTCTGCTGTTGGGACAGCTTTATGTACGCCCTAACAGTTTGTGGACACCGTTTGTCACTGTTAAATTTATTTGCCCTTTCTTTAAATAGGCAAGTCAGTTAAATGGCACAAGCTTTTCAAATAAAATATTTGTACACAATTTCTACTAAAATATCAAAGGGATGCAAAGGGCACACATTTCATGGAACAACCCAGTTAAAATCAAATAACATTTTATTTGTCACATGCTTCCTAAAGAACAGGTGTAGACGAACTGTGAAATGCTTACTTAAGGGCCCTTCCCAACAATGCAGAAAGAAAACAAAATAGAGAAATAATAAAAAATGTATAACACGTAATAACAAAGTAATAATAAATACACAATGACTAATAATAATTTGGCTATACACGGGGTACCAGTACCGAGTTGATGTGCAGTGGTATAAGGTAATTGAGGTAGATATGTACATATAACTAGGAATAAAGTGAAAGATAGTAAACAGCAGCAGCAGCATATGGATGAGTAAAAAAGTTAGTGTAAAAGGGTCAATGCAGATAGTCTGGGTCGCTATTTGGTTAATTGTTGGCTTGGGGGTAGAAGCTGTTCAGGAGTCCTGTTGGTTCCAGACTTGGTGCATTGGTACCGCTTGCTGTGTGGTAGCAAAGCGAACAGTCTTATGACTTGGGTGTCTGGAGTCTTTGACAATTTTTAGGGCACCGCCTGGTATAGAGGTCCTGGATGTCATGGTGCTCGGCCCCAATGATGTACTGGGCCGTACACACTACCCTCTGTAGCTCCTTGCTGTCAGATGCCAAGCATTTGCCATACCAAGGGGTGATGCAGCCAGTTAAAATGTTGTCAATGGTGAAGGAGTAGAACTTTTTGATTATATGAGTACCCCAGGCAAATGTTTTCAGCCTCCTGATGTCACACTCAAATGTTCTGTACCTAGCAACGTTTGCAGCCATGTACAAATGAATCAATCTTGTTTTTAAATGTTCCACTGATTCTTCTCCTCACTATTTGTACGTTCGTAACAAACAGAGTAAAAACTCAAACAGATAACTAGGAAACAAGTTCACAACTGGGTCAAATAGCTGGAAAGACAAAGACATATTTACACAAGTGCATATATTTATACCCTCCTACTAGGATGAATCAATTAATTGCACATCTGGACAGCCAATCCATCTCTGTTGCTATGTCAGGAAATTAATTGGTTCCTCTCATTGGTGTAGTCATGGTCCTGCCTCCTATGTGTACGTCATAGCACTGTTCCTTCTCACTTCATCTGACCTGAACTCAGTCCGAATTCCTCACTCCTCCCTACTTCATGGCTGTCCTACCTTAAAAACATCTTAAGGATCGGACGCCCCTTTTTTTTCAATTTTCGCCTAAAATGACATACCCAAATCTAACTGCCTGTAGCTCAGGACCTGAAGCAAGGATATGCATATTCTTGATGTCATTTGAGAGAAAACACTTTGAAGTATGTGGAATTGTGAATATAGGAGAATATCACACATTAGATTGGTTAAAGATAATTCAAAGAAAAAACATGCATTTTTTTGTTTCTTTTGTACCATCAAATCAAATCAAATCAAATGTATTTATATAGCCCTTTGTACATCAGCTGATATCTCAAAGTGCTGTACAGAAACCCAGCCTAAAACCCCAAACAGCAAGCAATTCAGGTGTAGAAGCACGGTGGCTAGGAAAAACTCCCTAGAAAGGCCAAAACCTAGGAAGAAACCTAGAGAGGAACCAGGCTATGTGGGGTGGCCAGTCCTCTTCTGGCTGTGCCGGGTGGAGATTATAACAGAACATGGCCAAGATGTTCAAATGTTCATAAATGACCAGCATGGTCGAATAATAATAAGGCAGAACAGTTGAAACTGGAGCAGCAGCACGGTCAGGTGGACTGGGGACAGCAAGGAGTCATCATGTCAGGTAGTCCTGGGGCATGGTCCTAGGGCTCAGGTCCTCAGAGAGAGAGAAAGAAAGAGAGAATTAGAGAGAGCATATGTGGGGTGGCCAGTCCTCTTCTGGCTGTGCCGGGTGGAGATTATAACAGAACATGGCCAAGATGTTCAAATAAAACATCTTGTTTTTTTATACATCCCTAGTTCTGTCGATAATGTATAGAGTTGTTTATTGTTTTTCAAATCCCAGATTGTACCTTTAATCCTTAACAGTTAATTTAGTGCTGGAAAAATATTGGTCTAGTGATACAGATCCTAAACCTCCCCTGGCAACAGCCCATTCTGTGCTGCCCTTCTCTGTGTTTCCCAGCCATATTGACCAGAGAGTTAGAAAACTAGAGAGGATCCTCCCATTCAGCCATATTGGCAAGAGTGTTAGAATACTACAGAGGATGTTCCTATTCAGCCATATTGACCAAAGAGTTAGAATACTAGAGATGATGTACCCATTCAGCCATATTGACCAAAGAGTTAGAATACTAGACAGGTTCCTCACATTCAGCCGTATTGAGCTGAGAGTTAGAGTAGTAGACACGATCCTCCCATTCATCCGTATCGACCTGAGAGTTAGAATACTATGGAGGATGTCCCCGTTCAGCCATATTGACCAGAGAGTTAGAATACTAGAGAGGATTCTCCCATTCAGCCATATTGACCAGAGAGTTAGAATACTAGACAGGATCCTCCCATTCAGCCGTATTGACCTAAGCGTTAGAATACTATAGAGGATGTCCCCGTTCAGCCATATTGACCAGAGAGTTAGAACACTAGAGAGTATGTTTCCATTCAGTCATATTGACCAGAGTTAGAATACTAGAGAGGATGTTCGCATTCAGCCATATTGACCAGAGAGAGAATCCTAGAGGATTGTCCCATTCAGACATATTGAGTGGACCAGTGAGTGTTCAGTTATATTGCTGTGGTCTATAGGGCTTTGTCCCCTGATAGCAATCTTGCTCACTGGTCAACAATTATACTTCTTCATGTAGCAAGAGAAGTTAGGAAGTTACACTGTCATAAATCCAAATGTGGTCAATATTTATCATTATTTGCAAATAAACAATAAAGAACACATCTGTCCATATGCACATCCTCTGAAGACATGTAGTTGTGTATTTTCAAAGCTCAAATTTGCATGATTTATTTTGACCAGGAAGGAGCTTGCCCATACCACTTCTAGTATAATTAGTTGAGTAACCTTTGAAAAATCTAAATGACCATTATATAGACTACAGTTCAAAAACAGATTGGACTGCAAATCCATGCTTTGATTACTAAACAATTATCTTGTTAGATATCGAAGGATAACACTTCTTATTTGTTTCTTCTCAAGGTTTTGTAACTTTTGTATTAGTTGTATGGGATACGCATGGTATACATCATCCAATGAAATGCTTACTTGCAGGTTCCTTCTGGACAATGCAACAACAATAAGAAATAATAAAAGATAAGAATATGAACATAAACTAAATGGCTCAGTAAAATAGAATACATTTTTTAGCACAAGTATAATACAGGGGGCAAGTGTTTGAATTGTGCAGTATTTAGCAATCATAATAAGAGTCTGGTATCAGCAGATGTGATGTGTGTGTAGCATGAATGTGTGTGTGTGTGTGCATGACTGAGTGCATGTGTAGTAGAAATGTGTAATGCATTTGGAAATTGGTTATTTAGATATGTATGTAAAAATTGAAAAGTACATTTTCAGCAGGGGGCACGAAGAGATGTAACCTCAATATGTAATACTATCTAAAATGCACATATGTATCTACTATGTAAAGTGCACTGTAAGCTTTATCGCAAATGAGATACTAGTTCAGCTCACATTTACTGGCTAGATGCCAACCAGGAGGAAATGTCAATGTTTGATTCCAAATTGTTCCAGTTAGTCACACTGATAAAACAAAGAATTGGATGGGTTCATAGGCTTAGATGCAATGTTTGGTTTGCGCCAACCTACGGTATTAATGGCTGGTAAATAACCATGAATCACGCAGTTTTTGTCGACGGTGATTTCTAATACATGAAGAGAAGTAACATCAAAGACCCACAGACTGGGACTACACTTCCATGCCAATCCATTTTGTTTTTCTCTCCACAGAAGATGTGATTACACACCACTCTGATGTGGTTAATGGATATCCAAGGGTCACATCCAATGGGGTTCATTTCATCCCTGTTCAAAGAACAATTTTTATTTTTCTTTCACACCCCTGCAGGATTTGTATCTTTTCATGTTTGTGGTTTAGAAATTCTTACACACATAAATCTATAAAAAAGACAAAAAGAAAACAGGACCAATATCTCAGTGTACGGCGGTTAAAAAACAAATTGCATGAATATCTTAAAAGGGGTTTCTATCACGGTGAACTCGAGGTCTCATTAAAACCTTCCTCTATGAAAGGTTTTCAGAGAGAGCGACGGAGAGAGACAAAAAGAAACTCTTTTAAAATGGCATCCATCACCAACCTTGCAGGCCTGCAAAAGTCAGTATTATCCCATAGGAGAACCGTCAAGACAGCTCTGTCCTCCCTAATTGCAGAAACCATTAGCGTTCTTGCATTTCCCCCTGATGACAACACCACCAGTAATAGCTACATATATGAATTGTACCTTCTTGTGTTCCTGTCTTTGTGGATCTTCTGCCTTGCAGTAGACAGGTAGATAGTGAAGTGTAGGCAAAATAACAAAGGCAAAGGACAAAGACAGAGATGCAAAAGGATTGGGGGTGAAAGAATCTTAATAAGATACATAATAATCATGTTTTTTTATCATTGTGAGTTTAGGCCTTGCACACCATCCCCAGAGGGAGATTGTCATTTCACATTTTAGCTCTAAATGGTGAGCTTCAAAGATTGGATCACATCCTGACATGTTGTTTGCCTTAACTGAATCCATATAATAGTTTCCTTAGGGAGCGCCAAGAGAGAGCCAGTCAGGGCAACCTGACGTAGGGTACAGTATGGGGAATACACTGTATTTGGGCCCTATTCCTTGTGTCTCCATCAGAATGATCTAACCCACACCAACATTAAGCCAGTTCATTATTGTGGCAAAAGACCCCACTATAGTATATGCATTGGTAGAAGCTCAATGTTAAATTCTACCATTATAGCTAAGGCATAAACCTTGGTGCCCACTTTGGGACTTGTAAAAGGGGGTCTTTATTATGCAAAACTGTTCCGGCTAGCTGAGCTACAGCTAATACTAGTTTCCAGAGAAAGTGCTGTTCATTTATTCCTTGAGACAGGGATAATAGGTTGAGAATCACTAACCTGTATTGACAGAGCACAGCCCATTCCTCTGTAGAGACTCTAGTGACATTATTGCAGTACACACACTGACATGAATTATTATTGATTGCCCTTTTCATCCAAAATAAGGTGAGTGCAGCAAAAACAAACATAATGTTGGTGGTGACCAGTGAGAAGGGGAGTGAAGATGAGGCTTTAATGAGCTAGCATGAGAACTGGCAGCAGAATCTTCTGTAAGTCATCCCTCTGGTGAGGGCTTTGATGGATATGGGGTAGGAAAAAGTAGGTATGGGGAGCAAGGGCCTGCGCCAGGTGTAGGATTGGTGTATGCAGACCCTATCTATTCTCCATCACCCATTGATTCAGAATAAATCATTTTCATCAGTTAGTGAAGCTAATTGAGTTTTTGAATATTCATGAGCATTGCTCGGGCTCATTAGCTGAGTTGGCAAATCAGCTGTGTACTTGTCATGAATAATTATGACGTCAGTGTCAAACGCACACCATTGAGTATTTGTCTACAATAAGCTAGTACTATCATATATGATAAAAGACAACAAATATGATCATCTGTTTTATCATCATCAATAACAACCTTATTATTGTCATGTCACTGTCATTGTGGTTGTGGTTGTGGAGTTGCAATAATCTTCTGCACATGGCAGAAATCATGCTTCAAAACATTATTCTTTGTGCTGTGGGAGAGAATTGAACTTCGGGCACGCACACACATCCCCATCTACACACACACACAAACGTGGGCACACAAACATGCGCACACACACACACAATTAGAGAGGAATCCCTATGCTGCAGGGGACCAGAGCATTTGGTTATTCTTAAGGGGTTTAAGCTCTTTAAGAGGCCAATCCTTTAAATATGCTACCTATCAGTGAAGGGGATGATCCTTCCTCCAGCATAGAAGGCACCCCCCCATTCTGTTGCCAGTGATCTGGCTAGGTGCAAACTGCCAAGTAAGTTGAACACAATTAGTAGTACAATACTGGTGTAATAGCTCAGTACTAGTGTTCAAAAGCCAATATTTTATTTGTATATTTCTTTTTCTATTTCACCTTTATTTAAACAGGTAGGCTAGTTGAGAACAAGTTCTCATTTGCAACTGCAACCTGGCCAAGATAAAGCAAAGCAGTGTGACACAGACAACAACATAGAGTTACACATGGAGTAAACAGTAAACAATAAACAAGCCAACACAATTAAAAAGTCAATGACACAGTAGATAAAATAAAGTCTATATACAGTGTGTGCAAAAGGCATGAGGAGGTAGGCAATAAATAGGCCATAGGAGCGAATGATTACAATTTAGCAGATTAAAACTGATAAATGAGCAGATGATGATGTGCAAGTAGAGATACTGGTGTGCAAAAGAGCAGAAAAGTAAATAAAATAAAAACAGTATGGGGATGAGGTAGGTAGATTGGGTGGGCTATTTACAGATGGACTATGTACAGCTGCAGCGATCGGTTAGCTGCTCAGATAGTTGATGTTTAAAGTTGGTGAGGGAAATAAAAGTCTCCAACTTCAGGGATTTTTGCAATTCGTTCCAGTCACTGGCAGCAGAGAACTGGAAGGAAAGGCGGCCAAAGGGGGTGTTGGCTTTGGGGATGATCAGTGAGATATACCTGCTGGAAAGTGTGCTACAGGTGGGTGTTGTTATTGTGACCAGTGAACTGAGATAAGGCGGAGCTTTACCTAGCATAGACTTATAGATGACCTGGAGCCAGTGGGTCTGGCGACGAATATGTAGCGAGGGCCAACCGACTAGAGCATAAAGGTCGCAGTGGTGGGTGGTATAAGGTGATTTGGTAACAAAACGGATGGCACTGTGATAGACTGCATCCAGTTTGCTGAGTAGAATATTGGAAGCTATTTTGTAGATGACATCGCCGAAGTCAAGGATCGGTAGGATAGTCAGTTTTACTAGGGTAAGTTTGGCGGCGTGAGTAAAGGATGCTTTGTTGCAAAATAGAAAGCAGATTCTTGATTTAATTTTGGATTGGAGATGTTTAATATGAGTCTGGAAGGAGAGTTTACAGTCTAGCCAGACACCTAGGTATTTATAGTTGTCCACATATTCTAGGTCGGAACCGTCCAGAGTGGTGATGCTAGTCGGGCGTGCGGGTGCCGGCAGCAAATGGTTGAAAAGCATGCATTTGATTTTACTTGCGTTTAAGAGCAGTTGGAGGCCACGGAAGGAGTGTTGTATGGCATTGAAGCTCGTACGGAGGTTAGTTAGCACAGTGTCCAAGGAAGGGCCAGAAGTATACAGAATGGTGTCGTCTGCGTAGAGGTGGATCAGGGAATCACCCGCAGCAAGAGCGACATCATTGATATACAGAGAAAAGAGTCGGCCCGAGAAATGAACCCTGTGGTACCCCCATAGAGACTACCAGAGGTCCGGACAACATGCCCTCCGATTTGACACACTGAACTCTCACTCATAAAGTGACTGGATAGTGTCATGTGCTGTTGAAGGCCAGATGGCGGTGGGCAAGAAGGATTTTAATTCATATTTATTTGAATGAATTTGACTCTCTGTCTGACAAACAAACACAAATAGATCTATAACACACACGGACACAAACTACTAGGTCATCATTCATACTTTATCTGAGTGCTCCACCTTGGATCCAGTGCTGGCCACCAGGTCTATGAGCCTGCCCCTTCCCTTCACCATCTTACCCTGAGGGACAAAAGCATGTTTCAGTGCCTTATCAGTCTTATTTATTTGGGTCCACAATAAAGTAAATTGTCATAGAGATGCAAATGTTTTAAAACACACACACACACACACACACACACACACACACACACACACACACACACACACACACACACACACACACACACACACACACACACACACACACACACACACACACACACACACACACACACACACACACACACACACACACACAGACACACACACACACACACAAAGAAGGGTATCTCTTCCTCTTCAAACCACTTTGTGTCTCTAATCTCTAGCTCTCTGTCCCTCTCTGAATTACCATTAACTTGTTAGCTAGCTTGTGGGAAACTGGGATGAAAAATACCATGGCTGGGAAAATAGTCCGTGAAACATTTAGGCTAGCATTTGCTATAGCAGCATGTCTTCAATAGTACTTTCACTCCAACACTGGCTATAGCCTACTGTACCTTGAACAAATACAGAGTAGATGCAGGTAGTGAAGGCCTGATCGTTTATAAAGTCTAGCTAATGCATTGTGATAGCTAGCTGGCTATCTTAATACACCTCGCTTGCTCCTAATTGAAGATTCTCTCTCATCTCTCCATCCATGGTGAGTTGACAGGTGATTGTTGGGACCATTTGTGAAATAATTCTTGATTAGCAATAATTCAGAGCATGCTGTCAGCTCAAAGTAATGACAACTAACTAGCTAGCTAAATCAAACAACAAGCAACATGTCTATTTATCTGAGAAGCCAGCTGTCAGCTTCAACGATGATTGATGACTAACTAGAAAATGGAAAGACTGCTTGCATGCACCCCTTCTCGCCTATGCACTCGTTCACACCCCTCACAGATTAGAGAAGTAATCTACACCTGTCCAATGCTTTTACATCTTTGAGGGGAGTGAAGGCGAGTAGCCAGTGCAATGCGATGCAAGAAATAGGATGCGGCTCAAAATGACATATCTTTAACGAGTGACTGCAAGATGCCTCTCGCTTCCAACAAGTTTAGGATTGGATATTGATTGCTTTGCTATATAAAATCAAAATAATTCTGAACTGCTGAAATTTCTGTTAATATATTTTGATACATATTCATGTAATTTTGGCCAGCTAATAGACCTACCCACTGATCAAGCAGCATCGGAAGACAGTGTGAACCTCTTTTGAACGTTACTTGTTATCTCCATCGTATGGCTATTTTTAGACAAAATGAAAATCCGACCCACTTGTATTCATAACTACATTGTCGATTGTAAATTGCAACTTTATACTACTACATTACTAACTAGCTGGGTAATTATTCCGTGTCTAAACCAGAATGATTTAATTCATCTGTACCATGTTAGCTGAAATGGGTCAAGTCAGCTGCTATACTCTCAGGTCAGGGAAGTTTGAGCTAGCGTTTTCCCATTGGGCATGCTAGCTAATGTAAAAACTTGAAATTGATCTGTTTTACTTAAGTAATCATACAATATGTTTTACATTACTATAAAGCAAAGGGATTAAAGTATCACAAACAACCAAAAGATACATTTCCACAAAATCAGATTTTCTTAGCATTTTGTCTTTTTCCCTACAATGAGTTGGTGTGACATCCAACAGGTTTTCGTAAGCCGCCTCACATTTAAGGTCTGTTTACATATATTTTAGAGGCTATTTATTCAGAACATTTGTTTAAAACCTGTATAAACTGTATTTGTGATTGTACAAAATATTTTAGGTGGCAGTAATTATTTTCACAATTTCTGATACAGTGCATTCGGAAAGTATTCAGTTCCCCTGGACTTTTCTCACATTTTGTTACATTATAGCTTTATTCTAAAAATGTTTAAATTGTTTTTCCACTCAGCAATCTACACACAATACTCCATAAAGACAAAGCAAAAACAAGTTTTTAGAAATGTTATCAAAAAATAATAATGATTACAACCGAAATATCACATTTACACAAGTGTTCAGACCCTTTACTCATTACTTTATTGGAGCACCTTTGGCAGCGATTACAGCCTCAAGTTTTCTTGGGTATGACGCTACAAGTTTGGCACACCTGTATTTAGAGAAGTTCCTCTATTGTTCTCTGCATATCATCTCAAGCTCTGTCAGGTCAGATGGGGAGCATCGCTGCACAGCTATTTTGAGGTCTCTACGGAGATATTCGATCAGGTTCAATTCCAAGCTCTGGCTGGGCCACTCAAAGACATTCAGAGACTTGTCCCGAAGCCTCTCCTGTGTTTTCTTGGATGTGTGCTTGTCTTGGCTGTGAACCTTCCGCCTTAGTCTGAAGTCCTGAGAGCTATGGAGCAGGTTTTCATCAAGGATCTCTCTGTAATTTGATCTGTTCACCTTTCCCTCGATCCTGACTAGTCTCCCAGTCACTCCCGCTGAAAATCACCCCCAAAGCATGATGCTGCCACTAACATGCTTCACTGTAAAGGATAGTTCCAGGTTAACTCCAGACGTGACGCTTCGCATTCAGACCAAATAGTTCAATCTTGGCTTCATCAGACTAGAGAATCTTGTTTCTCATGGTCTGAGAGTCCATTAGGTGCCATTTGGCAAACTCCAAGCGGACTGTCATGTGCCTTTTACTGAGAAGTGGTTTCCATGTGGCCATTCTACCATAAAGGCCTGATTGGTGGAGTGCTGCAGAGATGGTTGACCTTCTGGAAGGTTCTCTCATCTCCACAGAATAACTCTGTCAGAGTGAGAGGTTCTTGGTCACCTCCCTGACCAAGGCTCTTCTCCCACGATTGCTCAGTTTGGCCGGGCGCCCAGCTCTAGGAAGAGTCTTGGTGGTTCCAAACTTACATTGAAGAATGATTTTTTAAATTTATTTTTTATTTCACCTTTATTTAACCAGGTAGGCAAGTTGAGAACAAGTTCTCATTTACAATTGCGACCTGGCCAAGATAAAGCAAAGCAGTTCGACAGATACAACGACACAGAGTTACACATGGAGTAAAACAAACATACAGTCAATAATACAGTATAAACAAGTCTATATACAATGTGAGCAAATGAGGTGAGAAGGGAGGTAAAGGCAAAAAAGGCCATGGTGGCAAAGTAAATACAATATAGCAAGTAAAACACTGGAATGGTAGTTTTGCAATGGAAGAATGTGCAAAGTAGAAATAAAAATAATGGGGTGCAAAGGAGCAAAATAAATAAATTAATTAAATACAGTTGGGAAAGAGGTAGTTGTGTGGGCTAAATTATAGGTGGGCTATGTACAGGTGCAGTAATCTGTGAGCTGCTCTGACAGTTGGTGCTTAAAGCTAGTGAGGGAGATAAGTGTTTCCAGTTTCAGAGATTTTTGTAGTTCGTTCCAGTCATTGGCAGCAGAGAACTGGAAGGAGAGGCGGCCAAAGAAATAATTTGTTTTGGGGGTGACTAGAGAGATATACCTGCTGGAGCGTGTGCTACAGGTGGGAGATGCTATGGTGACCAGCGAGCTGAGATAAGGGGGGACTTTACCTAGCAGGGTCTTGTAGATGACATGGAGCCAGTGGGTTTGGCGACGAGTATGAAGCGAGGGCCAGCCAACGAGAGCGTACAGGTCGCAATGGTGGGTAGTATATGGGGCTTTGGTGACAAAACGGATTGCACTGTGATAGACTGCATCCAATTTGTTGAGTAGGGTATTGGAGGCTATTTTGTAAATGACATCGCCAAAGTCGAGGATTGGTAGGATGGTCAGTTTTACAAGGGTATGTTTGGCAGCATGAGTGAAGGATGCTTTGTTGCGAAATAGGAAGCCAATTCTAGATTTAACTTTGGATTGGAGATGTTTGATATGGGTCTGGAAGGAGAGTTTACAGTCTAACCAGACACCTAAGTATTTGTAGTTGTCCACGTATTCTAAGTCAGAGCCGTCCAGAGTAGTGATGTTTGACAGATTGACAGAGTCGAAAGCCTTGGCCAGATCAATGAATACGGCTGCACAGTAATGTTTCTTATCGATGGCGGTTAAGATATCGTTTAGGACCTTGATGGAGGCCACTGTGTTCTTGGAGACCTTCAATTCTGCAAAAAAATATCTGTGCCTCAACACAATCCTGTCTCAGAGCTCTAAGGACAAATCCTTCGACCTCATGGCTTAGCCAAATACATTTAAACTCAGTTTTCACAATTCCTGACATGTAATCCTAGTAGAAATTCCCTGTTTCATGTCAGTTAGGATTACCACTTTATTTTAAGAATGTGAAATGTCAGAATAATAGTAGAGAGAATGATTTATTTAAGCTTTTATTTCTTTCATCACATTCCCAGTGGGTCAGAAGTTTACATACACTTCCGACTTCAACTGTATGTATATATATATGCGTGTGTGTATGTGTATGTGTATGTATGTATGTATGTATATATGTACGTATGGAGCATAGTGTTTTTACATTTCTATTGACGTTTTCAATTACTGGTGACAAATAATGCAATCCAATTATTGCATATATTGTAATGGACACCTATGATGTGTGTAAAATACTTTTTTGAAGGTTGTACTGATTATAATGAGCTAAGCTATTTGCCAGCTATGTGTGGAGCATGTTTGATGACATTTTACAAGTTATTCTGGGTGTCACGTAATCTGCCAGACCAAAGATGTTATAATGAGGTGAAGGAATGGTTCACTCATCTTTCGGGTAAACCTCCAGAAGTGAATGAAGGCAAGTGGATGGTCGTAGACGACACACCCCCTTCAACATGCATACTTTAAACAGACCAAACTCATCTTGTCTCCTCCTATTATCTTTGGGTGATGCAAAAAAAACATGCATGGTGCGAGCACAAACTACCCACCGTCTGATTACTTTCCATTTCTAGATGTGATTAAATATTATTAGTAATTACTATTAGCTAATTCATATTGTAGTTTCTGTCAGCCAAGAGTTATAAAAATATGACCGCTTTTGTTATGTCAATCTTTCCTCAGTTAGCGCTAGGACAAATGTAGCCTACATTTTTCCCTGTTTGGATGATGGTGTTATGCTGTGGCTACTTCTGTGAATGTCTGAACATTGCATCCAAAAATGAACTGCTCACATTCTGGACATAACTTTGTTAGCAATGTGTTTGTGTCAAATGTTTCTGAAAAAACAGCGTGGCTCAAATGTTGATTGTTGCGTCCTTCGGAACTGGATGTTCTAAATACGTGTTCTAATCATACCAGTTTGATCGTATGCTACAAGGGACCACTGTGGAATGATCACACCCATGTGTTGGTACTCGTGAAAAGGTTCATAGTTCATTTGTGGATTTTTTTCTTTCTTAGTGTGTTTGAGGCAATCAGTTGTGTTGTGACAAGATAGGGGTGGTTAACAGAAAATAGCCCTATTTGGTAAAATACCACGTCCCTATTATGGCAACAACAGTTCAAATGTGACTTACCACCTGGATTCTGTCTTATGTAGCAACATTTGTGTTTTCTGTGTTTTACATTGGATAAAAGTAGAGACTCAGCTACAAAATGGTGTATCATGCACTGCATTTGAGGAAACAATGGGAAAGTAATTCTGTTTTGAAAGTTGATGAACTTGTAAACTCACTTTTGAGAAAACTGTCTTTCAATGATTTGGTAGTACTTTTGGAGACCACCTCTTTGTCTATAACCATTCAGCGTTGTTCACACCCTCTTAAGCCTTAGCCCCACCCATCTATTTAAGGGTTGATCCGTGCGTTCTGTACTAACCTGCCGGCTACTTCCAGACATCTGAGAGAGAAAACAGCTCACTGAAGATTACTCCCCCTAGCAGAGCTGGTTAGGCTGTTATGTTCTCCAGAAAGTTGGTGACTGTAACAGTGATGCTGGCAACAACTGAATTACACTTTGTTGTCGACGTTTACTTACACCGGACATATTCAACAGGTGTTGACCATTCAAATATGGATCAGTTATTCTGCACTCTGGCACACTAGGACAAGAGTATTTCGTAAAAAATATATCTAGCTAGCTAGCTCATCATTACTTTAACTTCTTCGAGATAGGGGGCGCTCTTTTAATTTTTGGATAAAAAATGTTCCCGTTTTAAACAAGATATTTTGTCACGAAAAGATGCTCGACTATGCATGTAATTGACAGCTTTGGAATGAAAAAACTCTGACGTTTCCAAAACTGCAAAGATATTATCTGTGCGTGCCCCAGAACTAATGCTACAGGCGAAACCAAGATGAAATTTCATACAGGAAATGGTCCAGATTTTGAATGTGCTGTGTTCCAATGTCTCCTTATATGGCTGTGAATGCGCCAGGAATGAGCCTGCACTTTCTGTCGTTTCCCCAAGGTGTCTGCAGCATTGTGACGTATTTGTAGGCATATCATTGGAAGATTGACCATAAGAGACTACATTTACCAGGTGTCCGCCCGGTGTCCTCCGTCGAAATTATTGCGTAATCTCCAGGTCCATGCGCGTTCCATTTCTTCAGAGGAAAAACCAAACTGCCACGAATGATTTATCGTCGATATTTATGTGAAAAACACCTTGAGGATTGATTCTAAACAACGTTTGCCATGTTTCTGTCGATATTATGGAGTTAATTTGGAAAAAAGTTTGCGTTGTAATGACTTGATGAACAAAACGGAGCGATTTGTCCTACACAAATAATCTTTTTGGAAAAACTGAACATTTGCTATCTAACTGAGAGTCTCCTCATTGAAAACATCTGAAGTTCTTCAAAGGTAAATGATTTTATTTGAATGCTTTTCTTGTTTTTGTGAAAATGTTGCATGCTGAATGCCAGGCTTAACGCTATGCTAGGCTATCAATACTCTTATACAAATGCTTGTTTAGCTATGGTTCAAAAGCATATTTTGAAAATCTGAGATGACAGTGTTGTTAACAAAAGGCTAAGCTTGAGAGCTAATATATTTATTTCATTTCATTTGCGATTTTCATGAATAGTTAACGTTGCGTTATGGTAATGAGCTTGCGGCTATAAATAGGATTCCGGATATGGGATTGCTCGTCGCAACAGGTTAATTAAGACATGAAGGTCAGTGAATCCGTACAATTTGAAGAACTTTGAACTTTTCTTCAAGTGCATTCACAAAAACCAACAAGCACTACGATGAAACTGGCTCTCATGAGGACCGTCAAAAGAAAGGAAGACTCTATCTCTGCTGCAGAGGATAAGTTCATTTGAATTACCAACCTCAGAAATTGCAGCCCAAATAAATGATTCACTGCTTTCAAGGTTCCGAGGAGACTGCGTGAATCAGGCCTTCATGGTCGAATTGCTGCAAAGAAACCACTACTACAGGACACCAATAAAAAGAAAATACTTGCTTGGGCCAAGAAACATGAGCAATGGACATTAGACCATTGGAAATCTGTCCTTTGGTCTGATGTGTTCAAATTTGTGATTTTTGTTTCCAACTTTGTGAGACGCAGAGTAGGTGAATGGATTATCTCCGCATGGGTAATTCCCACCGTGAAGCAAGGAGTAGGAGGTGTGATGGTGTGGGGGTGCTTTGCTGGTGACACTGTCAGTGATTTATTTAGAATTCATGGCACACTTAACCAGCATGGCTACAGCGATGCGCCATCCCATCTGGTTTGATCAGGAAGGAGAGTGATGGAGTGCTGCATCGGAAGACTTGGCCTCCACAATCACCTGACATCAACCCAATTGAGATGGTTGAAGATGAGATGAACTGCAGAGTGAAGGAAAAGCAGCCAACAAGTGCTCAGCATATATGGGAACTCCTTCAAGAATGTTGGAAAAGCCTTCCAGGTGAAGCTGGTTGAGAGAATGCCAAGAGTGTGCAAAGCTATCATCAAGGCAGAACGTGGCTACTTTTAGGAATCTAAAATTCAAATATTTTTATTTGTTTAACACTTTTTCGGGTTACTACATGATTCCATATGTGTTATTTAATGGTTTAGTTGTCTTCACTATTATTCTACAATGTAGAAAATCGTAAAAAATATAGAAACATCATTGAATAATTAAGTGTGTCCAAACTTTTGACTGAAACTGTATGTAAATAATGTATTTCTGTTTTTACATTTTTTTAAAACAATATTTTTTGCTTTGTCATTATGGGGTATTGTGTATACATTGATGAGGATTTTTTTTGTATTTTATCCATTTTAGAATAAGGCTGTGATGTAACAAAATGTGGAAAAAATGTAAGGGGTCTCAATATTTTCCAAATGACCTGTATATCACATTTCTTAGTTTTATTTTCCTGCATAAGTAACATCTGGATTATGCATTTACTGCCATTCATTCTCATTAGTCTGGTTTGGATTCCTTTTTTGCGTGCCATTTTTTACCCCAATCTGGAACTTCACGGGATAATGGCAAAGCCCCTCTAGTAATTTAATAGGCTCTCTATCGTCATCAAATGTATAGAATTGTATGAAGATTGCGTTACTACTCAAAGGTACAACATGAATTTTTGCTATATGAATAACAAATCATTTAACTTTTGTAACACAGAAGTTGTTCCTAATGCTTAGGCTGTAGCTAAGCCCTCGCTCATCTGAGATGACTAATTTAACAGTAAATGCACAAATAAAATGTGACCAAGTAGTGAAAAAAGAGGATAAAAACCTAATAAGAACACAAATGTAGCAGAGAACATTGCTGCCCCAACCAGCACTACACATCCACACCTGAGCATATGCATGTGGGGCATTAGTTCTGCTTGTCAAATGCTGGAAGAGATTGGGTGAATCCCATATTTAGAGAAATGAGCATATTTGCATGTTCTTGATGGCTGCCTTGAAATATCAAATCGGGATTGAATACTAAGTAGTGGACAACTACTACTGGCTGCAGTCCTATCCCCCTTTTTCCATGTCCTGTTCCCCCCTTGACAAATTAAATTGTGCCACTGTGTTGTGTGAAGTTGCTATTGGTATGTCCCATTTAATCAGTGGCTAAAACTGACAGGATGTTGTAATTTCAACAGTATCCTCTGTTGCCCTCTCCTAAACTCCTTCCTCCCAACCATTGTCTGGTGAGACAGATGACCAGAGGTTGATAGTTTGATGCAGCAAAAGCTGGATAACAAGACAGCTGGACAACAAGACAGCTGGGCAACAAGACAGTTGGATAACAAGACAGCTGGACAACAAGACAGCTGGACAACAAGACAGCTGGATAACAAGACAGCTGGACAACAAGACAGCTGGGCAACAAGACAGTTGGACAACAAGACAGCTGGGCAACAAGACAGTTGGATAACAAGACAGCTGGACAACAAGACAGCTGGGCAACAAGACAGTTGGATAACAAGACAGCTGGACAACAAGACAGCTGGGCAACAAGACAGCTGGATAACAAGACAGCTGGACAACAAGACAGCTGGGCAACAAGACAGTTGGATAACAAGACAGCTGGACAACAAGACAGCTGGACAACAAGACAGTTGGGCAACAAGACAGTTGGATAACAAGACAGCTGGGCAACAAGACAGTTGGGCAACAAGACAGTTGGATAACAAGACAGCTGGGCAACAAGACAGTTGGATAACAAGACAGTTGGGCAACAAGACAGCTGGACAACAAGACAGCTGGGCAACAAGACAGTTGGATAACAAGACAGCTGGACAACAAGACAGCTGGGCAACAAGACAGTTGGATAACAAGACAGCTGGACAACAAGACAGCTGGACAACAAGACAGCTGGGCAACAAGAAAGTTGGATAACAAGACAGCTGGACAACAAGACAGCTGGGAAACAAGACAGTTGGATAACAAGACAGCTGGATAACAAGACAGCTGGGCAACAAGACAGCTGGGCAACAAGACAGCTGGACAACAAGACAGCTGGGCAACAAGACAGCTGGGCAACAAGACAGCTGGGCAACAAGACAGCTGGATAACAAGACAGCTGGACAACAAGACAGTTGGATAACAAGACAGCTGGGCAACAAGACAGCTGTATACCAAGACAGCTGGACAACAAGACAGCACAAAGTGAATGATGGTGAATGCAGATGTATGTCACTCCATGCTATGCTCCATTCCTTTTCCCCATCACCTGTAAGTGTCCAGAAAGGGTTAAATGAATTACATTTCCAATGGTGAAATTTTCTCTAAAATAGTTTCTTGGGGGTGGGGACATTACCAGTATTTCCTTCCGATGCTTAATGCAGAAATGTACCTATCTAAACATCATCCATTGCCTCCAGATTGTGCTAATACACTGTTATATTAAGATAATGCATGCAGGAACTAATTTACAATTAAACATGACCAGGAGCTTTCACACCGTTTTGTGTCTTACCAACTGTCACCTTTGCAATTCCCAGTTTTTTAAATATTTTAACATCTTTAAGTTATTGCGGTTGAGAGTGTGGTCCCCAGGTAGGATCCGATCAGAGTGAATTGGTCTCAATCTTGGAGTGGGGGAGAGAAGAGGTTGGCTCCTCTCACTCTTTCTCTTTCTGTCAGCTCACCGTGTGGCGGTAATTAGGATATCGTTTCACCATGCTGTGCCGAGACGGTGACAGGAACGCTCGCCAAGAGTGCACTCTGGATTTGTAAACTACAGGAGGACACCTAAGATCCTGTCATTTAAGTTGTTTATGAGGATTGTTGTAAATACGCAGGCTTAATCATGGTAAAGGAGGCGGCGGCACATAATGGATGCCATAACATTCACTAATGAGTATTAGGTGTGCACTCTTTAATAAAAAGAGCTATAACCACACTTTCAGGGTTTTGTGCTGGTATTTGTCTAGGAAAGATATGAATAAATACATATTTAAAATAATTTGAGAGGTTATACTCCAAACACAATTGTATGGGTCAGTCGGCTACATTCCCAAATCCTGCAAATAATAAGAGGATTGACGATCCACACGGCATTATCTTTCCGTTTCTTTAACTTCATAACCATAAAGAACAACAACATTCCATGAGGACTATTTGCATTAATAAGTACATGTTTTAGTTTGCAGATAGGTGGAGAACTTTCCTTCAAAATAGGTTCCATTGGGCCACTTAAGTTTAAGGCCAGGCCCACTAGCTGTAAAAAGCAACAGTTTTTTTGTAATATTACGTGAAACCATGGCAACTATTGGGAATGTTGGGCTTGCAGGGCATATGGCTTTACTGCATGAGGTAGAACATTGAATATATTTTCAGTACACTCTCATAGGAGCAAGGAGGAGGAGGTGTGATGGTGTGGGGGTGCTTTGCTGGTGACACTGTCAGTGATTTATTTAGAATTCAAGGTACACTTAACCAGCATGGCCACCACAACATTCTGCAGCAATACTCCATCCCATCTGGTTTGGGCTTAGTGGGACTATCATTTGTTTTTCAACAGGACAACGACCCAACACACCTCCAGGCTGTGTAAGGGCTATTTGACCAAGAAGGAGAGTGATGGAGTGCTGCATCAGATGACCTGGCCTCCACAATCACTCGACCTCAACCAAATTGTGATGGTTTGGCATGAGTCGGACCTCAGAGTGAAGGAAAGCAGCCAACAAGTGCTTAGTGAAGAATCTCAAATTTGAAATATTTTTTGGTTTGTTTAACACTTTTTTGGTTACTATATTATGATTCCATATATGTTATTTCATAGTTTTGATGTCTTCACCATTATTCTATAATGTAGAACATTTTAAAAATAAAGAAAAACCCTTGAATGAGCAGGTGTTCTAATGCTTTTGACAGGTAATAAAACATATAAAATAAGAATATGCTTCTGGATTGTGTCCTGACCGTGTCAGTTTCACTATACTACCTATGAAACTAAATGTAACAATAGACATTAGGAGTTGTTGAATTACTAGACCACTATAAACCATGGAAATGTGGACACACCTTTGACACACTCTCTCTGCAGTAGGCCTACACCCATATTCTCAGAGAAGTCTAATGGTGATCCTTCTGGAGGAAAAAGTAAGAGACAGGTCTCTGTACTGAGCCCCACTCCCAAGCCTCTCCTATTGCTTTCCCCTTAACAAGAAATTCCCTCAGCTGAGAGCAGTAGAGCTGTGCAGATCGATTTGGACGGCGCACCTGGTTCATTCAGTGGTGTCACTGCCCCCAATTCATCTGCATAAGGACTTCTGGCTGGGCATCAGCCCGGCTCACTTAGACATGCAGTGGAGCTCTCCGCCTCTGGTGCCCATGGGCCACCCTGTTGGATAATGGCATAGCATAAATCTCATAGGAGGGCACCCCTCTCTCTCTCTCTCTCTCTCTCTCTCTCTCTCTCTCTCTCTCTCTCTCTCTCTCTCTCTGACCTGCTTAATAAGGAGACCTCCGATAAAATATGCAATAAAAACAGCATACTGAAATAAAATGAATAAAAGTATTCTTGGCTCATTTGCACTTTGTCTCATTTGGTAATTGAGGTACATGGTAATGAAGCTGTCGGGAAGATTTTGTACTGTAGCTAACAGAACCAACTTGATATGCATGTTATCGCCTGTGCAAGGAAATCAGATTTAAAGACAAGTGGTCTCACAATCTCGCCTGTGACTTGTTCCACGTTGTGCTAATAATTGCCATAATATTGCTTTAATTTACTTAAACAGATGAATTAACATTTCCTAAATTTCAGCCAAACTTCAGTCGTGTTGAAGTGCGAACGCTTATGAGTGCTCCATGGTCTCTGTGTTACCGCTGTGCTCGTTACACTGTTGCTGCTGTCTGTTGTTGTGACATGCTATTTTAGTAATTGCTTTGTTATTGCATAGTAACAGAGTTAAGTTTTGTTACAAGTGGAATAAGGAACAGACCCTACTCCTTACTGTGACGCTATTTTAGCCTCCACAACTGCGGACTGCAGCAATCTCAGTCATATCTACATGAACTCATCTCTGCAATGGAGTATGGGTCACGAACATTTTTAATATTGTTAAAAACAGGCAGAATTCACTCTGCTTAATCCATTCTAATGGGTATCAGTTGCAACTATCTCCAGCAGCCAGTGTCAGATACAGACCAATGGCCCAGCAGAAAGTGTGGTTTATTGGTTTAATACAAAACCTTCTATCGCAATACATTATACAGCTCAGTCCTGAAGGGGCAAGGGTTAACATTTCTGTATAGACAACCAATTAGATATTTTATCGTAAAGTGCTGTCAAAATGTTGTACAGCAAAGAGCCCTTGATGAATTTGTTTGATAGGAGGGCACTGTTTACTACAGGTAGGCGGTTGTGTCTCATGGATATTGTATTGGAGCATGAAGCTGTAAGTGCATGTGGATTAGGTTTTAAATTGCCTGCCAATTTCAATTCCCATTTCCCTTTGGCTATTCCCATATCAATTATTTGAAAGTGCACTATGTCACCTAAAATGTCTTGCAGAAGAGGTCAACACTGGTTAGTTGAAATCAGCGAAGACCTGTTCTACTTATTTTTCAGATAAAGTAATAAAGCATATTTCCTGATGCCCACATCATCCAATGTTTTCAGAGAAATCACATTGCGAGATTGCTAACATGAGTCTTTTAATGCTCCAAAATGTTGCTATCTTTCACGATCGTTGAAAGGAGTAGACCAAGGCGCAGCGTGAGTAGAGTTCCACATATTTTAATAAACTGAAACTCACCAAAAAAACAATAAAGCACAAACAAAATGTGAAGCTACTGTTTTGCACTCCTTTCGACGATCGTGACAGAAGATCCCACCACAAACAGACCCAGCAGCGTGGTCAGGAGGAGTGGACATCCTGGGCCCGGGAGAAAAACGAGTGGAGGACATCATGGACATGGGAGGAAGTGATGGCAGGGACAAGACCCTGCCATGGAAGCAGGCAGAGGCAGCGAAAGAGGAGCAACGGCGATTCCGCAGTTCACGACCACTACAGAAGCCCGACAGGCAGCTCCAAAACAATTTTTTTGGGGAGGCACACGGGTTGGTCGGCGAAGCGAGGAGTATTGGGATAGACTGAGCGAGGAGTATTGTGAGATAGTTGAAGGGAGTGATGAGGTAGAGTGGATGTTTTGGTGTCTGGAGCAAGACAGTCGCCGTGAGGAGCGTGGGACTAGTCAGGCACCATGTTTTGAGGAGATATGCAATGTGTCTCCAGTGCGCATCCACAGCCCGGTGCATTCTGTGCCAGCTCCTCGCACATGTCGTGCGAAAGGGAGCCTTTAGCCAGGACAGGTTGTACCGGCTCAGCACTCTTGGTGTCCAGTATGTCTCCTCGGTCCAGGATATCCCAGTGTGCCTTCACAGCCCAGTGCGTCCTATGCCAGCGCCCCACACTTGCCAGGCTAAAGTGAACATACAGACAGGACTTGTTGTGCCAGCTCTACACTCCAGATCTCCAGTGCACCTCCACAGTCCAGTATGTCCTGTGCCTCTTCCTCTCACTAGCCCTGAGGTGCGTATCACCAGCCCGGTACCACCAGAGCCGGCACCACGCATCAGACCTCCAGTGCGCCTCCACAGTCCAGTATGTACTGTGCCTCCTCCCCGCACTCGCCCTGAGGTGCGTGTCACCAGCCCGGTACCACCAGTGCCGGCACCATGCATCAGACCTCCAGTGCGCCTCCACAGTCCAGTACGTCCTGTGCCTGCTCCCCACACTTGCCCTGAGGTGCGTGTCACCAGCCCGGTACCACCAGTGCCGGCACCATGCATCAGACCTCCAGTGTGCCTCCACAGTCCAGAGCTTCCGGCGACAGTTCCCAGCCCAGAGCTTCCGGCGACAGTTCCCAGTCCAGAGCTTCCAGCGACGTTTCACAGTCCGGAATCTCCAACAACGGTATACGGTCCGGAACCTCCTGAGACGTCTACGGTCCGGATCTTCCTGAGACGGTCTACGGTCCGAAACCTCCTGAGACAGTCGGCTGTCCAGAGCCTCCAGCGACGGTCGGCGGTCCAGAGCCTCCAATGACGGTCGGCGTTCCGGAGCCTCCAACGACGGTCGGCGGTACGAAGCCTCCAGTGACGGTCGGCGGTCCAGAGCCTCCAGCGACGGTCGGCGGTCCAGAGCCTCCAATGACGGTCGGCGGTCCAGAGCCTCCAATGACGGTCGGCGTTCCGGAGCCTCCAACGACGGTCGGCGGTACGAAGCCTCCAGTGACGGCCGGCCATCCAGAGCCTCCAGTGACGGTCGGCGGTCCGGAGCCTCCAGTGACGGTCGGCGGTCCAGACCCTCCAACGACGGTCGGCGGTCCAGAGCCTCCAACGACGGTCGGCGTTCCGGCGCCTCCAACGACGGTCGGCTGTCCAGAGCCTCCAACGACGGTCGGCTGTCCAGAGCCTCCAGCGACGGTCGGCGGTCCAGAGCCTCCAATGACGGTCGGCGTTCCGGAGCCTCCAACGACGGTCGGCGGTACGAAGCCTCCAGTGACGGTCGGCGGGCCAGAGCCTCCAGTGACGGTCGGCGGTCCGGAGCCTCCAGTGACGGTCGGCTGTCCAGAGCCTCCAACGACGGTCGGCGGTCCAGAGCCTTCAACGATGGTCGGCGTTCCGGCGCCTCCAACGATGGTCGGCTGTCCAGAGCCTCCAACGACGGTCGGCGTTCCGGCGCCTCCAACGACGGTCGGCGGTACGAAGCCTCCAGTGACGGTCAGCGGTCCAGAGCCTCCAGTGACGGTCGGTGGTCCAGAGCCTCCAGTGACGGTCGGTGGTCCAGAGCCTCCAGTGACGGTCGGCGGTACGAAGCCTCCAGTGACGGTCGGCGGTCCAGAGCCTCCAGCGACGGTCTGCGGTCCAGAGCCTCCTGTGACGATCTACTGTCCGGTTTCTCCGGCGACGATCCACGGTCCGGAGCACACGGCGACGATCCACGGTCTGGTGCCTCTAGCAACGGCCCACTGTCAGGAGCTTCCGGCGATGCACCCCACACCGCCCCCGACGCCCTGCGTCATCCATCCTAGATGCCCAACCGGACCCTCCCCTATTGAGTCAGGTTTTGCGGTCGGAGTCCGCACTTTTGGGGGGGGTGCTGTCACTCCCTGACCATAGTAAGCTGTTTTTTCTCTGTGTTGGTTGAGGCGTGATAGCGACTAGGGTGGGTCATCTAGGGTTTTTGTATGACTATGTTTAGTTGCCTGTCTGCACTAATCTGTATTGCTTCACGTTTCGTTCGTTGTTTTTGTTGTTTTTGTTAAGTGTTTCATTCATTAAAAGCGAATGTACGCATACCACACTGCGCCTTGGTCTCACTCAAACGACGATCGTGACACTATCATTTGAATTTTGTGTAAAATGATGAACTGGTTGAAACACGTTTGAAAACAGTGTAGAGGAGAGTAATTGCGTCTTTTAAGCTTTCCACAACAGTCCACGGCAGATACATTTCCGAGGCTCTGAGTGACTTGGCAGAAACATAAAAACAAATAATTCACAAGCTAATGTGCTGCATCCCTTCAACAGAGAAGATCAACAACAACAACATCAACAACAGGAAATGACAGCGAGAAACCAGTGACCATGTGGTGTAGTGGACAACTCTCACCTCTCTTTCAATTCTACTGTAGGTGATTTACTGGCACAAGCGATTATAGCGATGAACAAAGGAAAGACATGTTTGACCATGATCAAACAGATTTGAAAAGTCCTGCCATATACAGTACATGCACCCCTGCATATAGGTGTACCTGAGTGAAAATATTAGCACGTGAAAGAGATAATATCCCTTGAAGATGACTTATATTCACGGTGCATTAATATGCACAGCATTAATACTTTAGCTATAGACATAAAAAATTCCACAGCTCTTCAGTTAAAAATAAAGTTGTCTGATGATGGTGGTGTGTGGGTAGTGGGAAAAATAGTACTTTGAAAGAATCATAATATGTTGATCGGTTACCAAGCTTCAATCTTGCTCATGGAAGATAATGTTTTTGTAATATTTAATGTAGTTGATCATTTAATTTAAAGTTGATAAAAAAACAGTTTTTTAAGACTTACGAAACATGGAATTCTAAAAGAGCAATTCCTAAAGAGTATATAAATCACTGTCACAATATTCTCACCCTTTAACCATTAAAAGTATTATTCACAAGGGATCTTCTGTATTGTTCGTGTATTTGCACAGCCCACACATACTAGGGAAACATGATTCATTATGCTTGTGGTGTACTGGTTAGCTTTTACACTCAATGTAAAACTTTAGTATGTCTTAATTGGAGTGGTTCCAATAATCTCTTAAAACACATTAATTTCTCCATAAACTACAATATGTAAGTCAGATCATGTCTGATGTATGTTTTTATCATAATTATCAAGTTTTGTAAATTACGATGTGTTCAGTAAACTTGGTAAAACAAAGGTAAATGTATTAAATTAACACATTGAATATTGTCCCCTTACCAGTCGGAAGCAGCAGTGTGCTACATGAAATGTCCCATCCTCCCATTTTTGTTGTGATGCTAATTGAACCCCGTTTCTTGGAGTCACATGATTAAATTACATGTGTTGTCTGTAGCTGCAGCCACAGTTGCACATTTTAATGTACCTCCTACTCTCAGGGACAGTCTTCCCAGTCCACGATGCCTTGACATGGGCCTGGCCTGTTCTACAAGCCTTGAGATGGCTGTGGAGGGTATAAGGGCAAGCTCAGGACTGTTAACACCAAGCGCTGCAGTGTCCCGGCAATTCTAACTCGTTGGTTAATAAATACCTCTAGAGATCACTTGCCAAACTGGCTGTCTCTCTGAGCGCATGGATAACCTTTAAAGGGCACATCAGATCTGTGCCTTTAAGGTAAGAATGCCCAGGGAGAAGACTTGGAGTGGATATGCCAAGCATGAACTACTGTAAGGCCCACTGAGCTGGTCTGTATTCTTGGCACGCCTCCCAAGCTCTCTCTCTCTCTCAGCTCACCTTATTCCCATTCATTTAATGCTGGATGAGGACAAGGACACTGTGTTTCTAGCAGTAACTGATACATTTCAAATGCCTGTCAGTCAAACTACATATG